>NW_028261381.1:76641840-76799340 GCF_051295495.1 Thamnophis sirtalis | reverse complement strand
AGATCTGAAGACAACAGGACATTGGGGGTGGGGAATGAGTGTAACTACTTTCTAAAAAACAGAAGTCTTCAATCAAGGAAAGAAACGGGAAGAAATGATTCATAAAAATATGCAGTGCTATAACCCAATGTGTCACTGTAATTGTACCTGTAACCTATAATTGTTTGCTTAGAATTTTATTTTTACTTAGTATGTGTTTAAACCTGCACTTTGATATGGCCTACACTATAGCCTAATATATATATAACAGCAGCTTCCTCAGCAAACTGCAATGGGGACAAAATGCAATATCAGCATATTGACATTATCACATAAATGTTGCCCTCAGATACTTACTGTCACGATTCCTAACACAAGCGTATACCGTATTTTTCAGACTATAAGACACACTGGTGTATAAGACGCATCAAGATTTTGAAGAGGTAAGTAAGAAATAAAGGTTTTTCTCCTCCCTGGCCCCCAGGAGCACTCTGCAGGCTTCAGAAGGGCTGGGGGAAAGCAACGATACCCCAGTTTCTGCGAAAAACTGGCAAAAAGGGATTTATTTTTGCAAAAACAGCAGCATTTCCCCCTTCCCCCAGCCCTGCTGAAGCCTGCAGAGTGCTTCTGGGGGTTGGAGGAAGGGGGAAACACCTCTGTTATTGTGAATAAGGTGGGTCTTATACTCCGAAAAATATGATAAGTTTCAGTTTTGGGGCAATAATCATTTGTCTCCTCTCCACAGACAGTCAGGCCTAGGCCTCTAATATGTTAAAAACATAAGCCAAATTAAGAACATATATTTATATTTGGGGATGATGGGTCTTTATAGTTTGCAAAAATCTAATTTGGAAAGAAACGAATTGTCAGATCAAATCAGCAAATCAACTAATGCATTATACGTGAAGTTTAATGCTCCTGTTCTTGGATAGGAGATGGAAGGGATGAAATCATTACCTGCAGTTCTTGCATGGAACTTGGCATGTGCAGAGGTGGACAGTGTTCTGCAAGATAATTGGCTTTTTCTTCTTCCTTAGCTACAGCTTCTTTTTCAAGCTCAGTAGCAGCAATCTGGAGCATAACACTCTGGAAGATAATTGGAAGAAGCAAAATTACATTGGCAGAAGAAGTATTTGTCAAGGAAGAGAGAGAGAATGCATCATAAGGTATATAATTGTGCCCAAAACAACAATCACCTCTGCTAACATCAAAATAAAGAGCAGGGCTTAGAAAGTAGCATAGAACAGAGTCAGTATAAAGGTAAAGATTCCCCTCGCACATATGTGCTAGTTGTTCCCGGCTCTAGGGGCAGTGCTCATCTCCATTTCAAAGCCGAAGAGCCAGGCGCTGTCCGAAGACGACTCTGTGGTCATGTGGCCGGCATGGCTAAACACCGAAGATGCATGGAACGCTGTTACCTTCCCACCAAAGGTGGTTCCTATTTTTCTACTTGCATTTTTACATGCTTTCGAGCTGTTAGGTTGGCAGAAGCTAGGGACAAGTAATGGGAGGTCACTCCGTTATATGGCACTAGGTACTCAAACTGCTGAACTGCCGACCTTTCTGATCGACAAGTTCAGCATCTTAGCCACTGAGCCATCATGACACAAATGGGAGATCTTTCAGATGTTACCAAAAACTACAGCTCCCAACAGCCATCAGCACTGGCCAAAACTGGCTGGATTACTACTATTTCTGGTTCAACAAAATATGAAGATCATCATTTCTCCATTCCTATGACTAGAATGTTCATTCATGTTGAGGCTACCCCATGAATTCCTAGCAGATTATCAGCAAATCAGAATCACTCAAGTCTCAATAAAAGGTGTTTAAAATTCAAAGTGTAATTATTCATGATTATTAATTATTTTCATCATTACTAGAGGTTAAGCACAATGTCCTTTAGTTCAATGAAAGAACTATCCCGATCATGTAGAAAGATGGAATGAAAGTCTGATCGCACTAACTTAATGAATTTGCCCATAAGCAAGAAGCTTTTTCCAATCACCAGTAGGTTACTGAATGTAGACTCTTTCCAGAGCATTTTCCCCGAGATTAATTTGTTATCAGAAATGACCTCAAGAGCAAACTGCGTTGTTGAAATGGGGTTCATGGAAGGTATGGGGATGAAAAGTCTTCCTTGTGTATCATCTTCTTTTAAATTTGGAGGGAAGGGAAATAATGAAAATCCACTCCTAGCACTTGGGCCAGACTTGCATTTAAAGTATCATCAGAATTGTCACTGTCACAGCTAACTTGCAGCTCCTGTACTTGAAAATGGGACAGAAATCTTAAACTGATCATTAACTTGAAACATTCTTTGTTAATGAATCACAGCAGATATCTGTATACATGTGGAATGTTCAGTCCAGTTCTAGTTTTTTCTGTCTCATTCTTGGCAGATGCCCAGTCATCATTTGAGAAGCATTTTGCTAGATATTGTAGAAGAGGAATTCTTCATGGCATAACACCGTGATGGGGAACCTATGGCACACATAGGTTGGCATGCATAGCCCTCTCTATGGGCACACAAGCCGTCACCCAGCTCAGTTCCACCACACATGTGTGCACACCTTCCACCGGCCAGCTGTTTTCCAGCTCTCTGCCACACATGTGGGAGATGTGCATGCATGTGCAGAGGGGCATGTATGGAGGGGCAGAAAGGGAGTTCAAGGAGGTGCGGTGTGCCCCCAAGCACCCCATTTTTGGTCCCAGGAGGCTTCAGGGAGGCCTGCTAGACCCAAAACAGGGCACAAGGGGGTGTCGCACACATGTGCCAGGGGGTCACAGGGGGTCACGCATATGTGCAAGAGGGTGGGGCACATTGCATTTTAGATGTGGGCACACACACATGTGCTGTTTTGCGTGCACACACAGGTTTGGCACGCAATGACAAAATGGTTAGCCATGACTGGCGTAGGACTTTTTACAATTACCTTCCTTCTTCTCTAGGGAGAAAGGCAAAAAGACAATAAAATAGCACTGCTTTTTTTTTAAAAAAAAATGATCTCCATAAATATGTATATATATACCTTGAGATGTTGCCGGCGGGCAGTGATAGCCCTCTTCTTTTTCTAAAATTAGGAAAAAGGAAAAAAAAAGACTTTGAGCTTTCACTGTACCATTTCCATGAGCCACATTTTTGTCTGCATCATTCCTAGAAATCTGACCACCCTTTACATGTAAACATGAAATAACATCACAAGAATAACATCCATAGTTGAAGTAGACAATAAACCCACTTCTCTTCTGTCCTGCCATTTGCTATTCAAAATTTTCTTTTATCAGGCTTGCTTTCACAATTCAAAGTGGTGCAAAGATTGAATTTGAGCCTCCCACACTCTGGAGACAGGAAATATTCAAGTCAAAATTTGACTCCTATTAATATTGTCCTAGTTCTACTCCTGATATCTTTTTTTTTTAAATTAGTTAATATAGATGTCAAAACGTGTCCTTAAATTATATTAACTAAAGAACTTTAACTTCTAAAAATTGTCTTCTCAACCTTATATTTTGTCTCTAATGGTTTGGTGTAACAGGAATAGTTACTCGTGTTTCGAATAGCTTCATGTGCTACTTGTTGCACATCCAAGTTAAGAATGTTTAAGAAATCTGATAAGGTCACTTCATTATGTGGACAGCCTCAGCTCAAAATTTGTCCTTTTGAAAGACTCGGTTCAACTTTAGTAAGTTTTGATCAAATATATCGTTTGTAGTTATACGTTTGCTCTAAGATGGCTGTTCCAGAAACCAATTGTGTAGCAGCTCTTCTTATGTACAGATAATCCAATTCAATATGGATGGGATTAAACAAAATAAGAAGTTCTGAAGTTATTTTTTAAAAAGGCAAACCCTGTACATTAAGAGAAATATTTAGAGGCAGAACAAAAGAACTGTATTATATTGTCTGAATTATTAGATTGATAATTCCTTCAGTTTGATCTCAGTGTAATATGTTAAGTCTGGAACACAAAAAAAGTTTGTTTATGCCAGCTTGGACCAGTGGTCCAGCTAGTTTAGTACAGTTGACGTTAGGTTTTCAACTGGAGTTTTCCAGTTTCATCAGGAAGTGACCAGGATTGAATCATTAGATAGGAAATATGTAGGTCCCAATTTGATTTCCATAAATTCTGTCATATTTGTACCCATATATTTTTCATTTTATACTGAAATAGAGATAATATTTCCATAAAGTATACTAATTAGCGACTTAAGTTTTGTACTATAATTTCACTTCTCTGGAAGTGAAACAGTACATTTTTCTAACATTTTGTTCCAAAGGGAGTAAAGGTTTAAGGAAATGCCCAGAACTGAATCCCAGGATATTTTTACATGCATACATGTGGTCTACCAAACATATGACTTTCAAGATAGGGCTTTCCCAGTCATTGCTAAAGACCGTGTGTATAAAATTGAATCTACCATGAAACTTTGTCAACCTACATTCTCTTGGTGAAAATAATATTTTTCCTATGAAACCTTTAAGAATGCAGCCAAGTGTTGTAGTATTGATATCTGTTCGCTAGTTTGTATTGACACACTGGTTTTCTTTATTGGTTTTGACTGATTATTTGAATGCAACTTATTACTTCACGTAATTTAGCTCAATTCAAGGTAAGGAGGTTGGAAAGAAAAAAACTAACCATGACTTCTTTATGTCTCTTTCAATAACTCAATCCCGCCTGGTAATACATGAGCTTAGAAAAGCTGTTGGTCTAGAATTCTTCAAATAATTTACAAAGCAATTACATAAAGAGAACAAATATAATTAGAGATAGAGCAAATTCTTCTGCTGTTACAAATTTGCTCTGGAAAACAGGATTCTAGTTATAGCAAAAGGAATTGTAGAATCATTACAGGGAGGGACAGGCTGTATATATTCTAGCAGCTTTTTAGTTCAGCCTGTAGCTATCTGCAGATTTAAGCTTGTAGATTTTTTTTCAGTTCTTATTAAGGTGAGGGACATGGAAGTTTAAAGAAGGAAGGATGCTTCTTTATTAAGGAGAGGGACATGGAAGTTTAAAGAAAGAAGGATGCACTTCACAATTGATTTCATCCTACATCCTCCTTTAAATAGCTCTTCAGATAGCAACTTTGCAAATCCTTCAAGGTTACCCACACAATTTATAAGAAAACAGATTGCCTTATTACAGTGCCATGATAGTTACCAGGAGAGAAGGAACCCTTGAGGTATTGTCTATTTAAGCTTTTTAAGTTACTTTAATAGCTTTTTATTATATAAGGAAAGCTGTGCTTGGCAGGATGACTTGTATAATGGTAAAGTTATCTGGTCCATGCAGTGTGTAGAGTGGTCCAAGGAGACTCTTTAAGAGGAAGGAAGGACCCCATCATTCTTCCCCTGCTTTACTGCTACAGCTGTTGCTCCTTCACTGCATGTTATGCAGTCAACATGCACTGCTTCCAATGGATCTTGAGAGTGCAAAATTCTGAGGTATTAAAAGATTTAAAACAAACCATCTTTGCCTGAAGCATGCCTAGGGGGCCGCACCAGCTGATTTCTTGCATGGTAGGGCAGAACAGGCTGGCTTTAGTCCTTAAAGTTTTGCTTTGGGGCTCCTCAGAGCATAGCTTTGTTTGTTCATAGCTCTTCAGATTACCCCAGAGCTTAACTCCCAAGAAGATAGAGGAAATCTTTGGAATGGCAGAGCCATTAGGGAGCAAGAGCAAGATACTGGAGGTCAGCATGCACTCCAGAGAATCACAACTGCTTTCCATTTGATACTATGAAATAGCCACTCCGAGGAGTGGGATGGGAATTTATTATAATCCAAATATTTTTCTTGTGTGCTACCTAAACTATCGATTTCATTTTACTTAACAATAAGGAGTTGTTAAGAGAATGCTGTTCCCTTTTGAGGGATGTTTTGAAAAGGATATGCAATCTAGTATCAGAAATGGGAGGGAGGCCTTCGCTTGCTATGACAGTAATTTGGGGAGTAAGATCAAATGTTCATTTTGGGAACAAGTCTCATCTACAACTCAGATCTTTTAATATATCTATCAAACATAAGCCTTTGTCCTGTATATGCAGCCCTTCCTCTTCCTTTGCATAGATTGTTTTCCTGGATTCTGTTGCTTTGTCACCCAAGAATATGTGATGCAATGTTGAGATCAGAGATGCCGTTTCAGGGGGACTTTGGACCAAGAACAGAATGTTTCAGTATAAAACAATGTCCCAACCCAGCAGGATTGGCTTTACCCGGATTTAAATAAACTAGTATATATTGTATATGTGTGTGTAGACAGGGGTGGATGGCTACTGGCATTACTGCTGGTTCGGCATGCAAACAAAAGTGTGTGTGTGTGTGTGTGTGCTTGGTTTGCTTGCATGCACGCCAAATGCGTGCTCTGCACGCATGCACACTTGCACCTAAAAAGGTCTGAGCGTGCGCACAATGTTAGAAAAGGAGAGAAAATGCATTTTTGCAATGAAGATTGTTCTGCGCATGCGCAGAATCAAAAATCAAGATGGCGGTGCTGACAATAGAACCGGTTCAGGAGCATACCAGGCCAAGTTACTACCTACTTGGCTGAATCGGTAGGAACCCACCTCTGTGTATAGTGGATGTCTAATAATCTATAATAATAACTATGTAATACAACTGAATTGAACTGGCTTTTATATGAAGAAGCTAGAAAATCTGTTATAATTATCAACTATTCATTGTTCTTCAGTTTCTTCTACCCAAGAGAAAAATTATGTAGGCCGACAGTATTACCAAGTTAATCATATTCTAATTCTAAATAAAGTCTCTAAAATAATCAATTTAAAAAAACTTACTTCTTCTCTGTTGGGAAAGAGGAGATGATCACAAGAAGAAAGGAAAGGAGGGAGGAGGAAAAAAAGATGGTTAGTTTGAAGGTCTGAAAATGAAACATAAGTACCATTATCCCTAAAATAAACATGGGACAGTAAGGGCAACACCCAAAGGTTACAAGAAAAAAAGCAGAGGAAAAAGTTCAGTGCCAGAAGTCCATAACTGCAAATGCACTTCCCACATCAAGATGAAGATAAGACTCAAAAAACTCATTTTCCACCTGCCTGGACTTCATATGGTTGGGGCACAGAAAACAGTTCTTTTTTTTTTAAATTGAGAATAAAAGATATTTGAATCTCATAAAAACATCCATATTACAAAGAACAACTTACTCTGAGGACATCTTGGTTTTGTTGACGAGACCCTGCAATAAACCAGAGGGAATAAACTTTTTAATAAAATTGAATTCTTCAGATTAGTTATTATTGGACACTGCTTTGAACAGAAAACAAATCATGTGATACCTAGCTCTTCTCCTTCTGTTGAGTGGAGAAAGTTACTACATCTATGGACAGCAGCCAAACATGTTGTTAATCATAGCTGGAGAAAACCATGGTCCACCAAGCATTTCAGAAAGTTTCCAAACTTTATTCCTTTTCTCCTAGAAATTGTGTCTACCTGAACAACTGCAAGCACTTTTTATAGCAAGGGATATTTTTTGAACAGGTGAGCAAAACATGTTTTGAGATTTAGTCCAACATCTCATATTTATTGTAAGGATTCTTGGTCAATGACATCTTCTACAGTCAATGTTTGCATACTGATTACTGTGGGTATGCTCACGGGTGCTGTGTATAACTATAACTGGTGTCTCAAGGATACCACGATGATAAGGTGACATTTTCTCTTATTAGTGAAGCTGCTGGTGTCCTTTTTTATGCTAGCCTCAGTCACCACCAATGTCCTTTTGAGTTGGAATAAAATGAGCAACTGCTTAAAGATGCCCAGCAAGGACATCCAGAAGGCGGTGGCAAGTCTCCCAAAAGAAATCTTATCCTAAAAATGTGTAGGACCTATCACATAACCAAGAAGAAAGTGCTTCTAAAAATGGCTTGCAAGGAGCTGCAGCTGTCTCCTTGGATTGTAGCCTTTTCCAGTCCCAACCACATGAGTTGTGAGGGAGTCGCTGTGGCAACGACAGCAGCCCAAAGTATGAGCGACAATAACTTTGACAAAAAATGTCAGCCCACAGCCTGGGAAAGCGGCACAGCTTGCCCTCCCTGAAATGAAAAGCAATCTCTCCCTTCTAATTTATTTTTTACCAGCAAATGTGAAAAAGACCAGGCAGCCAAGTAATAACTTCCCGGCTCCCTTTGAACAAGTGGTTTTAGTGTTTTCTGCCTGCAGCCTCAAACTGTTTCCATTTCTTTCTGCCCCAAAACGTCTTTTGGCAAAGCAAAAAATTGCTGCTTTTGTCCAAGCTTCCTCATCTGACAAGGTGGGATGAAGGGGGGGGGGAAACCAGGTAAATTTAGCCAGCATGCAAATGTATATTTTTCAACTTTAATGTATTGAGAATTAGAACAGAGGAGAAATGCCAGAATTTCCCTTCTGAAGTGCCATGAACCGGCATTCTTGAATGGAGTAAGAGCAGCAAGAAACATAGTAGGGAGAATGTCAGATGAAGATGTGTAAATTAAAAGTGGGGATTAGGGGAGAAATGGGACTTCCTGAGGTAACAGCTTTTTGATTCAATGCTCATCTTTAATCCTATAATTCAGCCAAGCACACACTGTTAATCTAAGCACTTCTATTCCTTCGTTTTAGTTCCTTAAAGGTAAAGAGAGATGAGTAAGAGACATGCAAAATGGCTCACCCAAGTCCCAAGAAGAAATACAGAGAGCGCTGGTGGGAGGGCAGGTTCGACTGGCAAGCCACAAGCAGCCGGCTTCCTCAGGAGGTATAAATGGGTTTCTTAAACAGCTCAGCAAAAAAATACCTCTCTTTAAGGGCATGAAGCCTTCCTCAGACCAATAGTGTGCAAGGATCCAGAAATACAAATCACCACCCTCAATTAATGCTGTCTGGTTGGGAAACCCTGAAGGAACCTTGGAGAAATCAGGCCCCCTATGGCTCTATCAGGCAATCCTCCTAAAGAGAAATAGGAATCTTTACCATTGGGACAGTAGGTAGGGAAAATTAATCTGGTGAATCAGAGGGATGGAAAGATGAACACACTGAATTTTGCATTAATCTTGCGTGTTAACTATGGCACTGATTTATCTAAGTTGTACAGATCTTTCCTTAAGAAGAGAGAGGTAGATTGGGCTGAGCACTAATATTTATTTTTAGTTTTATTTATTAAATTTATATGCTACCCATGTCACTGTTCAGAGACTCTTACAGGTTGTATGTGTCGTCAGCTCTTTGTGAAATATACTTTAAGTAACCTCCAGCATAAAGGTAAAGGTTCTCCTCGCACATATGTGCTAGTCGTTCCCAACTCCAGGGGACGGTGCTCATCACCGTTTCAAAGCTGAAGAGCTAGTGCTATCCAAAGACGTCTCCATGGTCATGTGACCAGCATGATTAAATGCCGAAGGCGCACAGAACACTGTTACCTTCCCACCAAAGGTGGTTCCTATTTTTCTACTTGCATTTTTACATGCTTTCAAGCTGTTAGGTTGGCAGAAGCTGGAGCAAGTAACGGGAGCTCACTCCATTATGTGGCACTAGGGATTCGAACCACCAAACTGCCAACCTTTCTGATCGACAAGCTCAGCGTCTTAGCCACTGAGCCACCACTCCAGCATAGGTCTATATTAACATTGCCATGAACTGTTATAAGGGGCAATATAGTACTTAGCATGTTTACTGCAGAGGGGAATTCTGAATTCCTGACTCCTCAGTGGAGGCTGTGCCTAACAAATGGTTCAGAGAAGTATTCTTTTCATGTTCCCACTAGGAACTGGAGCAAAGGACAGGTGCTCACCCTGCCCCATGGTCTGCACTTGGGTCTTGAATGCAGGTTTGCTGCTTGTCAACCCAGTGTCCTAACCACTTTACCCATCATGCTCCCTAGGCAGGATATAAATAAATAAATCCATATGGATATGTAAACATTTGTATCTCTCTCAAAGATTAGAAATGTATTTGTATGTATTCTCAAACTATGTGGGTCGGGAGCAGTGGTAGGTTTCCAAAGTTCACTCATGTGCGCACAATGCTTCTGCGCATGTGCAAAAGTGTCCAGGTGGGTGGGCGGAGCCTCCTGCCGCTGCTACTACCAGTTCGTCTGATCTGGGCCAAACTGGGAACAACCCACCTCTGGTTGGGAGGTGCTTTTTGAAAGAGTTTTTTCAATAGATTTTACTAATAATTTGTCAATTTACGCTAAAGATTCTGTTTTAAAACTACTTCAACATTCAGAATTTGAGTACAAGTTTAACTGCAAGAGATTAGTAAAGAAGAATGGCATTATTTGTATGAAGTAAAAGTTCTGAGATTGTGAAAAACTCCAATATCTGATTTATAATTTCCGTCAAACTGCAAACCAGAAAAAAGAAAGGCTAATAATCCATTAATTCTGTTGAAATGCCAGGCATATACTAACACTCCCCGCCCCCACCAGTCCTGCATGCAGATTGCAGCAGGGAGAAGACAGATGAGCTGATTCTGCATAACATCTCCTTGCCAGAAGAGTGGACATTTTTTAATATATATTTGCAATGAAGAAGGGCACCTTCCTTAATATTTAAATGCCCAAGTTATACATCACTTGCCTTGCTGGAGACAAGATAGTTTTCTTTTGCCACCTGCTGGTAGAGCTGCAACCAAAACACCAGCAGATGACAGGCAATCCAGCTAATGCCAACAGATCCTTGTGGAAAGGAATCAACAGGTACAGTGAGAGTAGAACCTCAGGCCAACGGAATTAGGACTGTTTCCACAACCACACCTTCTTCCTTTTGTTAGTGTTTCTTGAACCACATACCTCCCACCCCCACAATATGAAGTGACTCCCAAACCAAAGCAAAAGAGGTATCTGAGGAGGTGGAGCAAAGCCAGTATGAATAAAGTATGTGCTCAGTATGCATGAAATGGTTGATATACTGTAAAGGTAAAAGGTAAAGGTTCCCCTCACAAATATGTGCTAGTCATTCCTGACTCTAGGGGGCGGTGCTCATCTCCATTACAAAGCCAAGGAGCCAGCGCTGTCCAAAGATGTCTCTGTGGTTATGTGGCCAGTATGACTAGATGCCGAACACAGAATGCTGTTACCTTCCCACCAAAGGTTATCCCTATTTTTCTACTTGCATTTTTACATGCTTTCGAATTGCTAGGTTGGCAGAAGCTGGGACAAGTAACAGGAAATCACTCCCCTATGTGGCACTGGGGTTTCGAACTGCCGAATGGCCAACCTTTCTGATAGACAAGCTCAGCGTCTTAGCCACTGTGCCACCATGTCCCACTGACATCCCTCTAATATGGACCACAGAGCAGGATGAAAACATGTGAATGGGCTCACCATTATGCAAAACTGGCCCAGGTTTGGGCAGGAACCTACAAGAGACTGATTCATGGTAGAAAATTTGAAGATCTACAGACTTTCCACTATAGAGGGCTCTGCCAATCTAGTAGCTGCAGATATAGTTTCTTTAAATATATATTCCTCTATTTTTGAAACATCCAGGAGGTGGTGCTGGGTGACTATCGTTTGACACCTAGGCCACTAACCTAGGATGCCCTATATGGTTCTATCTTGCCCTCTGTGCTGTTTAGCATCTAAATGAAACCAGTGGGTGAGATCATTTAGAGTACTGAGTGGGGTGCCATTAGGATGCTGATGACAGCCAGCTATACAGGTCCCTGTAGTCTAATTTTAAAAAACCAATTAGCAACTGGGAATGTTATCTAAGATCAACAGGGGGAGGGAGAAAAATGGGAAATTAAATGCAGGCAAGGCAGAGTCAGTAGAAGAAAACTGAATTTAGGGATTGTTCTGCCCTTCCTGAAATGAGTAAATTTGAAGTTTGGAGATGCTCCTTGACCTCCAGTGGCCACTGAAGGTGATGTCTCTGGTAAGGGGTACATTGACTTAGCTAGCTACGGCTAGTGGTTAACTATAAACTTTGCTGAGGTGAGTGGACTTTGCAACCAGTATCCGTGTATTGGTTACATTCCCTCTGGACTACTGTAAGATGCCTTTCCTGGGGCTCTTCTTGAAATATCACATTTGGTATAAAATGCAGAAGCTCCAATCCAGTGAAAGATATTGGGATTATAGGATGCCTGAAACAAAGGATCTTCAATGATAATCTGAGCCCAGATTAAGGTGCTAATATTGAACTTTAAAGCAATGATCTTAGGGTTTGACCAAGCCCAACTCTGAACCTTTTCAGCTATTTACATCAGCAAATAATTCTTTTTTACATCTTTATTGCTGGAACTCACGTACCTGGCAGAAGATTATTTTATCCTATGTGGCTCCCAGACTATAAAATATCCTGCACAATGGAGTATATTTTTCACCCTATTTTTCCAGTATTCAGGAAAACAGTAAAATATAATTTCTTACACCAGTTATTGACTGAACTGATTTAAGTAACATTGATTTTTAAGTTTAAAATATATTTATTTATTAAATTTATTTCTTGGAACCTTCTTGTTGAAAGGACTGTTATAGACTGGAGATATATATTGTATCCCTCCCCCTCTGTTGAGAGAGGGCTGTTCAATTTTGACATAGATGGCTTCTTTGACCCCCATCTTTCAAACCAGCAGTCCTCTCTGTCCAAAATATGGACTTTGTTGTCTTCAAAAAAGTGGCCTTTGTCTTTTAAATACAGATGGACCTGGGAATCTAGTCCTGATGGGTTTGTACTCCTATATTGTGTCATAAGTTTATGAAGTGGTTGTTCTGTTTCCCCAATCTACAGATCTGCACATGGTTCATTGCAATGTACTGCATATACCATATTGTTCAGTTTATGTTCTGGTGTTTTCAGCTTCTGAAACCCTAAGATATTAGAACAACATGTTAAATACGTAAAAAATACTTTAAAAAAAAATCTACCATTTCTATGGATTTTTGTTTATCATAAATGAATGTGATAAGAAATTGTTAAGGCATGAATGGAATAAAGTATGAGAGGTTTCCATGTTGCCTAGACAAGGGGACAGCATTTAAACTTTCATAGCAAGTGTCAATGGATCTCAGATACAACTTATACAACAAAAAATAATATTTAGAATGTATTGGGCTTCATTGCATTTAGTGTGTCTAGAAAAGGACTGTCAAAAACAGAATTCTGTTGAAGATATAACAAAAGTTGCATCTTCTTTGAAAGACATGTTTTTGCAATCTCCTACACTTACCTAATTTTGGAGAAAAGAATTGGATTATATAAATATAACTGTGCAACAAAAGCTAACATTTCAGGCTATAATATTTTTTGAACAATATATCTCATACTTGAAAGTTGATAACCAGGCAATATAAATGGATTCATCATGCCCTTACCCTGATCAAAAGGGTGATGTTACAGCACGGGAGAGATAAAGGTATGGCCCATTTCAGCCAAAGGATTGAAAACTTGATTGCACTTGCCACTTATGAGTGGATTAACTATAGGCATAGGCTTTGTGCGGAGAAGTATAATGAACTATGGGACTCATTTATACAAAATACAATACATTAAAATGATAGCTATATAAATATGTTAGAAATGCACTCATGCACAAACACACTTCAATAACTGTGTTAGATAATTATATAGAGAATTCCAACATTTTACTTTTAAAATGATATATTATACCTCTTTCCGTTTTCTTTTGTTGATTTTTTTTTCATTTTTTAAAAAAGCACTGGGCGTTTTTCCTTTTTCTTTTATTTTTCTTTTATTTGACATGTACTTTTATCTTTGTGGAGTTTTTATGAGCAAAAAATAAAATAAAAAGGACAAAAAGATTAATCATCTCATTCCTATTTGGCAACTTAGCTAACCAGAAAGAATGAATTTAACCAGGTAGCTTCAAGATTATTTTGGATTTAAATTAACTCTTCCCCTTCCCCAATCCTACCCCAGAGAAACACGACATGAGAACAAAGCAGACAATTCAATGACAATTCAATGAGGATCAAAATCTATCCCAATTTATTCAAAGTTTCTAGATAGCAAATCATTTCATCAAAATAGTATGAAAGGAACAACTGTATAATTCATTCTATTAACCCCCTTCTCACGCACACACAAAAAGGTGCTTCTTCAAAAAGCAACTGGGGTTTATTTCTTTTTCCTTGAAGACGTTTCTCTTCTCATCCAAGAAGCTTCTTCAGTTCAGTCATTAGCATGCCCTCTGAGAGTTGTTGAGGCCTGCGGGATGTTTTCTTCCCTGTGTTCTTACACTGTACACAGGTGTAGGCTGTTGAGGATGAGTTTGTCTTGTCTGCATCTCAAATTGAAGAGCAAATGGTTCCTGTAGGCTAACCATTTTCTGGAAATCCATTCAAATTTCCGCACCATTTGAAGGGTGTTCATCCCACAGTGAAAGCTAAATATCTTTGGAGATTCTCAGTCATGGATGTCCCAAAGGTGCTTTTTCAAAAGTCAGCTGGACTTCCTTTGTTTTTCCTTGTAAATGTTTTGCTTCTCATCCGAGAAGTTCTATTCATTCTATTATCTTGAACCTACATTCTCCTGCAATTTGGACTAAGTGAAATCGGTTCAATGAGGCAGCTCCTGTGCAAGGGACATTTCATCAGACCAAGGCAGTGAGTCAGAGCATTGCCTTAAAACAACACTTTCAAAATGATGTACCCGTGAAGTAATTCAGGAAATGGCTCCACTTATTGCAATGAACTGCATGGGCTGTTTGCTTACAAACTTTACCATCTTTCCATAAAAAGACAGCCCTTAAAACTTCAATCTTGCAATATGTTATCCACCGAATATTAAGTTAAGTAACCTGCACTATAAATTTTATAGCATGCTAAACAGCATGGTTTAAATGCAAACAGGTGCCAAAGACTGACCAGTGGCTTAATTCCATCAAAAGGAAATTTCAAATGGATAGGTACTTGTCTGTGACCCACTGAAGCGAAGAGGGAAGAAAGGGAAATAAGAGAAGTTCTGTAACACCAGATTGTCACAGAACATAAAAATACAATGAAAAAGTAAAATTATCTAGTGGGGGAAAAGGGGGAGGACCCTAACCCTAACCCTAACCCAACAGTACAGTATCATCTTTCTTCTCCTTTACTGTAACTACTTTTTCCTTGTGTTACATTTTTTTATTCAGCATTGTCCATGTAACTGAGTTTGAATGCAAGCCGTCAGCTCCAGTGCGCATGTGCGGGCTGGCCAGCTGATTTTCAGCCTTCCGGAGGACTGGGAGAGACCGTTTTCACCCTCCCCAAGCTTCAGGAAAGCCTCCAGAACCTGGGGAGGGTGAAAAACGGGCCCAACAGGCCAATTGGAAGTTCAGAAACAATCTGTTTCTGTCTTCCAGAGAGCCTCCAGGGAAGTCATTTTCACCTTCCCCAGGCTTCAGGAAAGTCTCCAGAGCCTGGGGAAGGTGAAAACTCCCCCACATGGGGAGGGGGTTTGCGCACATGTGCGGGGGGTCGTGCGCGCATGAACAGGTGGGCGGGGTGCATTGCATTGTGGGTGTGGGCACACGCGGGCACACAATTTTGGCACACATTTACAAAAAGGTTCACCATCACTGCTATAATCTGAACTATGGGAAAAATGGTCTGAATTTATAATACAAGTGCTCACTTGATTTACTGAAGATTGCAAAGAGATTTAGCATGTTTCAAGAAAAAAACTAGAAAGACCAATTTGTTTGAGATATTGTGATGAAGATATCCAAGTGCATGTGTTAAATCAGGGTCTCCAACCCCCGGTCCAGAGAGTGACATGCCAGCCACTGGGCTGGTGGAAACAAGCAAAGCCGCATCTGCAAAATGCAGGCCGTATGCAAAACCACGCTTCCTCTGATTCGTGGAAAAACCACCCTTCACAGAACTGGTCCCCTTGTGTCCAAAAGATGGGGGGTTCTGTGCTAGATAGAAACAACTTAATTCATTACACACACACAGACACACACAGACACACACACCAGAACTTCCCTTTTCTTTGCAAGAGGCAGATGAGTGATTTTGCTGTTGGATGGGGAGGCAGTGAGGGAAAGTGAGATTGACTAGGAAATTGTCACAGAAATCTGAAAATGAAGACCATGTAATCGTAGCAACATCCCAGCAGCACAGCAGGAGACAGAGGGCCCAAAGGAGTCACATCTTCCCCAGATTTCACTCCCTCAGGAGGCACAGATCCCAGAGTTTAGACACATTCTATAAGTTAGGTACTTTGAGGTACTTTGTTTTTTTTTAAATGGTTGCTCTGTGATGCACCATTTCACCCAGTTAAAGGTCACAACAGAGTTTTAATAGTACTTAGATTAAACCAGAGGCCCCCAACCTTTCGGGCACCAGTGACCAGTTCTGTGGAGAGAGGTTTTTCCATGGGCCGGAGGGGACATGCTGCCTGCATCCCGTGGATGGGGCTTTACTTGTTTGTGTGGCCTGGTTTCTGGCATGCCGTGGACCATTGCCAGTCCACAGACCAGGGGTTGGGGACACAGTGGGTTTAAATCATAACAGCAACTGCAGCACTAAACTCAATGGCCCTAACGTGTGCAAAATGCTACTATGTTATGAGTTTGTCTGTGCTTCTGTGTTTTGGGTGGTGATGACTGATTTCTTAAAAGCTGCAGCCTGTTTATAATACATTGCCCTGGGAATCACATAATTAATACATGAAAAGATTAAATAAACAGCTTATGAATACAAATAGCTTTGTGACGCAAACAGCCAGCAGTCTTCCCTCCTATAGTCTATGCATTTACATCAGATATTTTTTGTTGACACTTACAAACAGATTCATCATCATCATCTCCCCATAGAGATCGATACATTTAAGGTTCTCTGCTCGGGGGACCCTTTGATTTGCTGTGCCTTTATTCCTATAAAGGTCAAGATGCTGAGCTCTGCTTCTGGGTTCCACCCAGAAGTTTTGCTTCTATGCCTGAATCCAAATCCAGCAAAGGTTTAGACGGGCTTTCAGATTTTAATTGAAATAACGTTTAGACCTCCTGGTATGTTCACTTATTGCCTATGAGATCTATATCCTCTAAATAGAGCATTAGGTGCTGCTGACCTGGATTTAAAAGAAAAGACAATTAAGCAAACTCTAATCACAACACAATGCTCAGAAAGTTTAAACAAAGAGAAGTATATCTGATGAAACAATAAAATCTTCAGAGGACTTGGGAATTATCACTGATTCCAAGCTTTGGGAGCAATAAGAAAACTCTGTTTCTTGTACGTTTTAGGTAATTTGTGGGTTATTCTATTGTATCTGAATGGCTACCCTTGGTATCCTGCCATTTTGAGGCAAGAAATATACACATCTGCTAAATAAACTTTACATCCTTAAGTAGGTTTAATATACTTAAAAAGCCAGAAAAGCAAAATGAAATATGCTAGCCCCTTCCAGTGGGCCCCCTGGCTCTGCCAAATTGCTCTCCTCAAAAGGGAGGATCCCTACCACCTATAAAAGTCACTTGTTAATTTAAAAGTAAATTATCTTGCAAACAAGATCCATCTTACAAGGAGCCAGCTGGTACAGAATTTAGCTTGAGCTGCCACCCCCCAAAAAACTAGCCTGGGAACAGACAGGCTGCTGCTGTATGAACCATTCAACATGCTAACTCATGAACTTAACCCCAAGTTACTCAATTTTCCCCAAGGTTTTCATAACAAACTCAACCATAAAAGGGTGGGCAGCTTTGCACAATTCACTCTGCTCAAATTTAGCTGGATAATTTATGGTTCAGTAAGTATGTGAACATAGGGCAATTCTGCATTGCAGTTAAAGCTGCTTGTCTCCCATGTTGCTGCTGCTTCCAAAACTGACTAAAAATTCTAGTCCAAATTGCAATGGGTTGGCAACAGAACTGGATGGGTGCCAGTGATGGGATTCATTTTTTTTTACTACTAGTTCTGTGGATGTGGCTTGGTGGGTGTGGCATGGCTTGGTGAGTGTGGCAGGGAAAGGATACTGTAAAATCTCCATTCCCTCCTGATCAGCTGGGACTTGGGAGGCAGAGAATAGATGGAGGTGGGGACAGTCAGAGATGGTATTTACCGGTTCTCCGAACTTCTCAAAATTTACACTCTCCAGAACCGGTCAGAACCTGCTGAATACTACTTCTGGTGGGCGCTAAATCTGGCCACCACAAGTCTTAATCCTTGCTTGGGTTTTCCTTCTCCTTAGTCCCCAATCTTTTCCTTTACTTTACCAGATGATTCACATATGTATGCATGTAGCCCCTTTCTAATTATCTCCTTTGACCCTTCCTTTCCTCCCTACCCAGTGGTGGGATATGACCGGTACGCCCCAGTAAGGGCATTCTGGTGCCTGCTGGGAGCACCAGGTACCATTCCAATACGGTACTCCAGAGGGCCCATCCACCCGCCATCCTTACCTGTATTTGAGCCGATTGGGGCCTACACACACGCACACAGAGTGTATGGAGCATCACGGAGCATCGCATGTGATAAGTATGCATGTGTGTGCTGCACACATGTTGCGCACATGCATGTGGTGGACGCCCAGCCCCGTTGCACTGTACTGATTGCAACAGGATCTGGAACCCACCACTGTCCCTACCCCAATTATGTCATCAAAGCTCCAATCCTACAATGATCAATGCGAAAGGAACAATTGTTTTTATGTTCCTCTCTTCCTTTTTAGAAAGAAAGGCAGTGTGCTTATTTTGCAACCTAAAGATATATTTTTAAAAAATAAGGAAAGGAAGTTTTGCAAGAAGGGAGTTGAAAAAGCAAAGGTTTGCTTTACCCAACCTGGGTAGAAATTGAAAAGATGCTCACTGAGAAATGTAAGGGTTGAATAGAATTGAGTTTTCAGGATTACAAATAGTCCATTGACTTAACAGGTTAGCATTGAGCATCAGAGAACATAAGTCTGATAATTCAGGGTGAAATGGCTACCCAGGACAGCAGCCAGCCAGTACAGGAGAACAGACATGCCAGGCATTGCTGTGGGAACTAGTGGGAGCTGAGGCTGCTATCAAAATAGAACAAGTACTGGAGAAGAGTTCATGGCAACTCAGAATGGGAAACAACCATTCTGAATTGAAACTCAAACATACAGAAAAGGTGTAGGATGTACTGAGATAAGGACAAGATCATCTGTTTCTGTACTCAGGAACCAGTGAATGACCCATAAAGGTGATAGTTGTCAGCCTTGCAGGATAGTTCAACCAAGATGCACACCCAGAAGTATTAGTTCTAATAATTAGTTCTAATTCTTTATTAGAAGGTTACACTCACTGAAACTTGCAAGTCTGAAAATGCACCTCTCCTTCCCCCACCTTTACAGTCTAAGATTCTATGGAGGGTCCTTTCTGAAAAGTTTGCCATGCCCACATTCCTTTTGCAGGCTAAGCTGTCACTTATGGAACTGTTGCCCTGGCTCTGGCTCTTCCCTCTGTATCTCAAGGTTATTTCCATATGCCATTACAATAGTAAAGGACTCTCAAAAAGGGCATGCACCTCAATCTTTGCTTCTAGGTCACATATATGACCTCTCATTTGCTTTTCATCTTAAGGCTTCACCCGATGAGTTTTAATGCAACTGAATTATGTGTCTATAGTATATTCTGAATTCCGGATTTCATTTCCCACCCTCATATTCAGATGTCTTCCTGCTTTTACATCACACTCTTTATTTAAGGCAACTGAAATCATTCAACAAAACAGATCAGCTTCCAAATTTAGTTGTGCAGAATGATTAAAGTAATTTAAAAACAAGGCTGTTTTCACTGTATTTTAACTACAATGACTCCTTTGATATCCTACTTGTTTTACTTGACTGGCAGGATGAGTTGCTAGAATATCCATAATTAAGTTATATGAATGGTGGAAATTATTAAAATATCTGTATGGCGGCACATTTGATGATGACATCAATCTCAATAAGAAAAATGCCTTGAGGTTCAGAAACACATTCACATTTTTCTCAGTAGGTGATGCTAAATTTTGAACATTTGAACATTGTGCTGGCTTCTTGCTCGATAAGGGTATATATCTTTATTTTCTACATACAGTATATTTCATATATGTATATGCATATGCAATGTGTGTTAGGGGTGGGTTGCTAATCCCGTTCCAACCGGTTCGGTTGGAATGGGGCCGGCGGCGTCCTCGTGCACATGCACAGTTCGCGCATGCGTCCCACAGAGCCTCGCGCAGGCGGTGTATGTGCCATCCAGCTGCTCGCAGAGCCTCGCGCAGGCGCTGTAGGTGCCATGCGCCTGCGTGAAAGCGCAGAAGCCTTCAAAGACCGGTAAGGAGCGCGGGCGGGCGGGTGGGCCCTTCGCCGTTCCTGGAGGTTACTTACTTTCAGGTTCGCCGACCAACCGGTTCGTGGGGACCGCCGCGAACCGGTTGAAACTCACCCCTGGTGGGTGTATATCTATATATGCTTACCTTTTGCATGCAGATATATATATGCTGTTCAATATGAGAACTCAAGACTCAAATATCAAAAAGTCAAGACTCTTTGATATTTGATATAGAGAGCCGTGGTGGTGCAGTGGTTAGAGTGCAGTATTGCAGGTTAGCTGGATAGTCAGCTGGATGCTGACTATTGGCTGCCTGCAATTTAGCAGTTCAAATCCCACCAGGCTCAAAGTTGACTCAGCCTTCCATTCTTCCGAGGTGGGTAAAATGAGGACCCAGATTGTTGGGGGCAATAAGATGACTCTGTATATCGCTTAGAGAGGGCTGTAAAGCACTGTAAAGCAGGATATAAGTGTAAGTGCCATTGCTATATTTTGCAACAAGTTGTCATTTGGTCACAAATGGCACCTGTGGGAACGGGAGCCAAATATCATGAAGGAATGTCTGTCTTTTATGTGCTTGTGGAAATCATCACTCTACCTCCCAAAGAAATGGCTTCTAGCTCTTTATATTCTGAAGGTGGAAAGAGGCACAGGGATGTGAAATTGGGTTTTTTTATCAATAGGACTTACTTTTGATAACCTGCCGTCCCTGGAATTGTTTTGTAATGGCTTCATTAATTTTTCTACAAGAAACCTCTTTATCAGAAATCCTTGTATTCTTGAATGCCTCTCTGTCTGTTTGCAAACTAGCTTTCCAAAGAAGTTTGATTGTTTAATGAAGCGGGAGATGTCTGCATATTATAGTCAGGCAAATACTTTTTCTTACAATTCTAAGCATGAATTGCTTGCAATAATCCAAATGTCACCTAGTTTTAAAAGCACTATGTTTAGCTGTTTTGCTTTTGCTTTGCTTCCTGTTGCTATTCCTAGACTGCCTGGTTAAATCAAGCAACCTCAACTAATAAAGGATACATAAAAATAGATAACCTCAGCTAATAAAGAGTAGATAAAGGAACACTTCTTCCACAGAATTGGCTAAGGTGGCTGATTTTTGCTATCTAATACAGTGTTTGCCGTGTGATGCCCCATCAGATGTATCGTGTCCCATATCTCATATCTATATGATGCCGCTAGTACTACATTTGTGTCGGGATCACCAAAGTGCTTCTAGGTTGAAAGGATTGAACAGTGACATCACCATTGTCCAGGGGACATCCAATTGGCGGCCCCTTCATGACCCCATTAAATTGCCCATCAAAATGGTACCCATCTATCTACTCGTGATCTCCTTCAGACTGCTGGGTCGACTGGTGGTAGAACACATGACAGAAACTTACTGCATCCCACAGCAGCAACCGGATTTTGAAAGACAGAAAAAGAACTTCTTTGCAATTGTATTGCACCAGTAGCTACAAAAAGGCTGTTGCAAATATCAATAGGGAAACAATAAACCCAGGAGGGATCCTTGAGAAGAAGTATCAGATAAGGGACATTTATTTATTTATTTATTTATTTATTTATTTATTTATTTATTTATTTATTTATTTATTTATTTATTTATTTATTAGACTTATATACCGCTTCATAGGGCTTTCAGCCCTCTCTAAGCGGTTTACACATTTTTTAGCAAATTGAGTCAGCAACTTGCCCCCACAGTCTGGGTCCTCATTTCACCCACCTCGGAAGGATGGAAGGCTGAGTCGACCTTGAGCTGGTGAGATTTGAACCGCTGAACTGCACATCACAGTCAGCTGAAGTGGCTTGCAGTACTGCACCCTAACCACTGCGCCACCTCGGCTCTTTTCAATGACATGACAAAATAATGTATAGCTATTCTTAAAAAGAATCGATTAGCTTGTTTTATTGGGTTTGCTATGATTTTTAATTATTACTCATTCCACGGAGAAGAAATCATATGTGTCATGGAATTGCACAATGAGGGTAACCCAGAGAAATTGCGACTTTATCTCAGGTGCAAACATAATGGAGAAATTAGTATTCGTGCCATCCAATTAATAGTCCATATCTTGAAGCATTCCATCAGGCAAAGGGGCATTGATACATCTCTAAAGAGATAGAATGGTAGCCTTTCTTTGATCCTTGAAAACAAAGAATCCACCATTTAAATTATTCATTTCATATATACAATCAGCATTTGCATTTGTTTCATCTGAATCCTTTTTTAAGCTCCCCTCCCCCCAAAAAGCAAAAAGCTTCTAGCAATGCCAAAGGAAACATTTACAAATGACTGCACACATATCTTGAATGGCAAAGTAAATTATTTTTTAAATATTTAATAAGGACAAGTTTAATAAGTACAACTCTAACCATGGTTATTTTCACGTTTTGTTTTCCCCTTAAATCTAGAGGGAAAAACCTGGCCCATACAAGTCCATATATTGATATGTTAACAGTTTGATTTTGAAGTGATACATGTTTCCCCCACCCCATCAAAGTAAAGCAATAGATTCGATCCATGGCAGTACATAACATTGTTGAACATGTCAATTTTTGTTGGATTCACAAGATTGTATCTAAGATTGGTCCCACATCTCTTTGTCTTCAGAACACCTTTAGACTTAGGGAAGTCATCAGCTGATGAGTTGGTTAACTTCCACTTCTGCTTTTTTGCTATGTGTTCTCTGCCACTATGAGGCAGATAGTTTTCCATCCCATCCTGATCTCCCCTTCTTCCTAAAGTGCAGTAGGGCTTTGTCATTCCTTCCCACCCAACCATCTCAATTTACACAGGCAGTGGGTTTTTTCAGCCTCCATGTTAAGACATTAAAAAGGAAGGTTGGTGCACTGGTTTTTCATCTCCCACTTCGGCCAATTTGTCATTCTATTGCTTCCTTATCTTCTCCAATCCCAGAGAACACCAATAAAGAGACCTTGTGCAGTTGTTCAAATTCTCTTCAAAAGAATGATCCTGATGGCAGGGTGCCTTGAGATAACTAAAGGTAAAGGTTCCCCTTCCACATGTGTGCTAGTCGTTCCTGACTCTAGGGGGCTGTGCTCATCTCTGTTTCAAAACCAAAGAGCCAGCGTTGTCTGAAGACGTCTCCGTGGTCATATGGCTGGCATGACTAAATGCCGAAGGCATATGGAACACTGTTACCTTCCCACCAAAGCTGGTTCCTATTTTTCTACTTGTATTTTTTATGTGCTTTCAAACTGCTAGGTTGGCAGAAGCTGGGACAAGTAAGGGAGCTCACTCCTTTTAGGCGGCGCTAGGGATTCGAACTGTCTTAGCCATTGAGCCACCACGTCCCTTTGAGATAACTATGGTTACCTAAATGTGGGATTCAGTGGCACAATGTCTTGCCTTCCCTTCCCTTGCCTAGAATAATTACAGCTATATCTTTAACTGAACCGGATGTGGTGATTTGTGCTATCAGGTTTTCCTTCATAAATAATAGCTGTGGGTTTCCTTCTGGAGTGGAGAGGCATAGAGAGAACTGTTTGGGGTGGTTGGGTTAGCTGGTGGGTAGTGGCAGTTTGAAGCGTGTCTTCAGTCCCAGAGTTTTGTCCATAACTTCCACAGGCTGCAGGCTATGCCACTGTGCGATAGGCCTGCGAGGATTAGCCAGCATATCTGACCAGTGGCGCAACTGGTTCCCTGTAGCTCGGCAGCTGAGAAACAACTTTCCGATCTGGTCATCCTTGGTCACTTTGTCATGATCCCAGACTGAGATCACCAGGTCCACATTCTAGCATGAAAATTACAAAGCAGAGAGATGAGAGGAGGAAAAGGAAGGGAACACAGAGATGGTTTTTACAATGCAAACAGAGAAATCTCATATCTCCTTACAAGGTGCTCTCTGCATGGGGAGCAGTGGTGGGATTCAGCCAGTTCGCACCTATTCGCGAGAACTGGTTCTTAACTTTCTAAGAGGTTCAGAAAACCAGTTGTTGGAAGAAATCTTTTGTTTTTTCCCACTTTACAGGGCTAATCCTATAAGGAAGGCAGGAAGGAAACATTCTGGTGTTGTTTCTAGCTTAATCTTTATTGCCCTGCTTACAGAAACTGCCTCTCTGGTTAACCCTTATTACATTGTAACAGCTAAGGCAAAGTGCCCATCGACCTGAGTTATGTTGAGTTGACGACGCCAACACAGTCACATGACCACTAAGCCCCACCTACCCACCTGGTCATTAGGACAGAGAACCGGTTGTTAAATTATTTGAATCCCACCACTGATGGGGAGCATTTGGAAGAGTTCATGCCTTTTTACCATTACAGCTTTAGTTACTTTCTGTCCATCTTTTGTACTCACTTATATTATTATTTTTCAAATGTCAGCCCAATCCTGCTTAAAAGAGCTGCATAATAAAGATTCATGGGTAAGGACTTTAAACTTTCCACGATGCTTTGTGATGCCCCCTGCCAAAATAACACTTATAATGTTACTGCAAGATGTCAAAAGAGGAAACTCCTCTAACCCTGTTTGACACCATTTTGGTAGGCATTAAATATGGTGTTGATTTTTTTTTAATTCTTAGTTGTTATGTTTGTTTAGTTTAGGGCCAGAAAAATAATACAGAAGTTGTGAATGCGCCAACACTGGAAGTTTTTAAGAAGATGTTGGATAACTATTTGTCTGAAGTGGTGTAGGGTTTCCTGCCTAAGCAGGGGGTTGGACCAGAAGACCTCACGGTCCCTTCCGACTCTGTTATTCTATATTCTAATAGCTTCTTGTAGCAAAAGAGAAGCAGAGTAACAGGAAATAAGTCACAATAAGAAGCAAAACTGACTTCAGTACAAGTATTCCTCATTTAATAATCATAACTGGAATCAGAATTTCTATTGCTAAGTCATGTGATCATTAAGCAAGACATCATATGACTGCAACTGAGATATGATCTCACTTCCATCATGGCTGCTAAGCAAAGCACCCATAATAGCTAAGCAAGACATCACGTGGTCATGACTTGTAATTTTACTGCTGGTTCTCCATCGACTCTGCTTGATGGAAGCCAGCTGTGAATCGGGCAAATGGTGATCACATGACTGCGGGAAACTGCAATGGTTATATATGCAAGGACCATAAAGTTACTTTTCCTTTGTAACTTCAAACAATACAGGGCAACCATTAAACAAGGATTATATGTATAAGAAGATACATTTTTTACAGCAGGCCTTCGTAAGGTGAGCTCAAAACATCTGCAAAAGCAATGATGCTTCTAGAGATTATTTCGTTTTCCAGTAACCTCGTTCTGCTATGAAATGGCTTCTACTGGGCCTACCTGGATCAAGTTGAAAGGCACTTCAAAAACAAAGGCCTCATTGAAATAGGGGCTCAAGGTGTTTTTCTTCACAGTTGTCTTCTTTTTCTTCCATTTCTTTTTGTTCAGAATAAGTTGCACTTTGACATATGGGTCTGGCATGGAAAGTAAAGCAAAGAACAGTTGAGGCAATTTAATCCAAAAAGAAGTTTCCCCAGACATTAAAGTGTTCCTGAAAACCATATTGCAGCCTCCATGAAAAACTCCTAACCCAAATATTAGCTGCCTTACTATAAAACTCAGTGGTTCTGCCAGAAGCCCTGTAGGGTGACTAGGTATTTTGAGGAAAAAACAACAACTGATCTTTCTGTAAAGGTCACTGTGAGACTAATGCTGTTGTGAGTTTTGGGAGAAAAATGTAATTCATCCCCACCAGCTTTCACAACCATATTACACAAATCATATTACTCAAATGTTGTATGGTTCCTCTTTCCAAAACAAAAATAATAATAGCAATAGCAATTAGACTTATATACCCCTTCACAGTGCTTTACAGCCCTCTCTAAGCAGTTTACAGAGTCAGCATATTGCCCCCAACAATCTGGAGCCTTATGTTGCTGACCTGGGAAGGATGGAAGGCTGAGTCAACCTTGAGCAGGTGAGAAATGAACTGCTGGCAGTTGGCAGATTTAGCTTGCAATACTGTATTCTAACCACTGCACCACCATGGCTCTTACAAAAATAACAGTAATCTCCTTTTGTTCCAATGATCAGGAGGAATCCAATAGCCTTTCTTTTCTGACTAACACATTTTATGAAAAGGCATCAGCTGTTCTAACCTATAGCTCATTTCCTCAGCTACGTAGATCCACTTATGCCTTTGATGAAATGAACTACAGCTCATAAAAGCTTTTATCTTTTAATAAAATGTGTTTGTCAGAAAGTCAGATTCCTTCTGATTTTGGTTACCATAGACTAATACAGTTCTCCTATCTCTTTTCCAGAGCACTGTGATACCCATAACAGCAGCTGTAACAAACTCTCTTTCATAGCCGAGGTGGCGCAGTGGTTAAATGCAGCACTACAGGCTACTTCAGCTGACTGCAGTTCTGCAGTTTGGCTGTTCAAATCTCACCGGCTCAAGGTTGACTCAGCCTTCCATCCTTCCGAGGTGGGTAAAATGAGGACCCGGATTGTTGTTGGGGGCAATATGCTGACTCCGTAAACTGCTTAGAGAGGGCTGAAGGCCCTATGAAGCGGTATATAAGTCTAACTGCTATTGCTATAATGCAAGAGAGGATTATAGTTCTTACAATAGAGTTCCATGCCATGTTATATCGTCTCTGCTGCCAAGATCAGCAGTAATTCAAATCAAGAGAGCTAATAGGGGCCTTCACGTGTGTCAAACTGGCGGCCCACGGGTCGAATGTGTCACACACAGGCCACGCCCACCCAGCTCCACAAATGGGAAAAATGTCATGAAACATCACATGATGGCAATGTGACATGGTGAATTTGACACCTTTACAAGTTTAGACAAAAAGGATTCAAAATAAAGCAGGACTCCGGGATGAATTTCAGCAACATGCATTAACAGGCTCTAAATAAGCATGACGTTCCTCTGCTCTCCACAATGAGCCTTAGGGATATGTCCTTCATACCTGATAATCCATCTGCATCCATAACCTTGAGCTTTTTGGCTTCCAAGATAACTACCGTTAATTTGCTGGTAGTGGGGACATATCGCAGTGAGAAGCATATTTCTCCAAGGTGCTCTTGCTGTGAGAAACAAAAAACACAGGAGAAGCCAGACTGATATAGTGAGGAAAGATAAAGGGATGAAGCCAAAAGTCCTTCTAACATAGTGCTAAAATAGGAACACTCTGAGGAATACTTCGAAACAATTATTGTTGCTCCAGAAATCATTTTTCTAAGCTCAGAAAAATGGAGAACTATTGACACCACAGAGGTGAAAGTATTCTTAATATGAACCAACTATTTTCTGCTGTAACAACCCTAATTCTTTTTTTTAAACCATTGGTTTTTGTTTAAATGTAGGCAAATTCAACTTCAGCCAAGCGACGTATGATGAATGATGTCTATGATCAGATTTTAAGTATTTAATAAAGATGACGTTAATAAAGGTGACTGACTGCTCTTTAGAAAGCCAAATCCTGAAGATGAAACTCAAATACTTTGGCCACCTAATGAGAAGGAAGGACTCACTGGAGAAGAGCCTAATGCTAGGAAAGATTGAGGGAAAAAGAAGGAGACGACAGAGAATGAGGTGGCTGGATGGAGTCACTGAAGCAGTCAGCGTGAGGTTAAATAGACTCCAGGGGATGGTAGAGGACAGGAAGGCCTGGAGGAACATTGTCCATGGGGTCACAATGGGTCGGATACGACTTTACAACTAACAACAACAACAACACCAAAATGTTGACATTGTTCATTTGCATCCATGGTTTATTTGGACACCTAGGACAAATGGGCAAAAAAATGTGAAGTGGAGGGTCTCCACATGCAGTCCCTGTGTATGTCTCTCTCTCTGTGCTTAAGAGTCAAATGGAATGTTCTCTTCCTCCTCTTGGATTTCCTTCTCTGTAGGTAGTTTTTGTAGTTCTTAACAAATCTACGCTTCAATAAAGGAGAATATTTGTAGCTCAGGGTTGAAATGAGGAGTCCTTGGTGCTCCCGGAGCTTGCTTATTTTCTTGCAAATGTTTCATTACCCTAACTAGTAACATCATCAGTTCAGAGGGTACCAAGGACTCCTCAAATCTAGGTTTTAAATCAAATGCAATGCATGTCTGTTTGCACTCATCCTCTTCATCCACATCAGTGATATTCTCTTTTGGTTAGGAGCAGTGTTTTGACTGGGATGTCCTCCTGCTTAAATCACTTGATATTGTTTCAGTACTCTGCTTAAGTTCTTAGGCAAATCCTTCCAAACAGCCTTCTTCTGATTTCAAGTGTCCAGCAGGGGGCTCCACCCTTAAAGTGAAGCAATAGTGCAGGGAAGGGGAGGTTTAAACCTATCCTTGACCCCTCCCTAGGTCCCATCCTTGTATGGATGTTATTAGCATCACTGGCAACTGGCATTTTCCAAACTGGCAACTTTGGGAAATGAGATGGGAAAGTAGTTTTATTTCCATAAAGCACCATACCCACAGGAAAAGGGTGATCTGATCAAAGATCTCCTGCAGTACAACTGCATTAATTGAACACCTTGCTCCTTGGAGGAGAACCTAGGCATAATTTGAAAAATATTTCTATTCCAAAAGTATGACCAAATATCTGTTTAAAACTAGGATCTCCCTCTTTTTTTAATCCCACAAACTGAACGTGTTAGGTTCACATACTGCACCGAGATAGGAGTTTGTTTCACTCATTAATTGTTGAATAAGACATAAAGCCTGCTTTCTTTTATGCTATTAAAGCATAAGCCATATTGACCAACTACAATGGCTATTTTCACACTGCATGAGAAACAATCAATGAAACTTCATTATAACTTGGTATATATAAAACCATAATTATGAATCCACCAATTGCATGTTGATTCATTGAATAGGAACGTGTGTGTGTGTGTGTGTGTGTGTGTGTGTGTGTGTGTGTGTGTGTGTAGATCAGTGGTGGGTTTCAAAAATTTTTAGAACCTCTTCTGTAGGTGTGGCCTGCTTTGTGACAGTGGCTTGCCGGCCATGTGACCGGGTGGGAGTGGCTTGCCAGCCATGTGACTGGGTGGGCATGGCCAACTTGTAAAATGTGGTGAAACTCACTTAAGAACGCTCTTGCTTAGCAACCAAAATGTTGGCTCAGGAACTCTGGCATTGAAGTGTGCAAGTCTTAAAGCTGTCAAATTACAAGACTCTTGCACCCCTAACCCTTTAGAAAAAAAAAACCAGGGCTGTTCAAACTTGACAGCTTTAAGACTTGTGGACTTCAACTCCCAGAATTCCTCCTCTCACTCTTCATCTTGATGATGTGCAGACGGGCGGGGGGAGGGAGCTGGAACCGGTTCTAAACGGCACTGTAGATTTCTATAGAAGAGGTTAGAACTGGCAGGAACCCACCCCTGGTGTAGATACAGAAATAAACACACTCAATTTGTAATATCACAAGCTTCAACCATTCATCACCGTGAGCAAGCTGCCTGTGTTACACATCAATAAAATCCATGCTCTGGGCAATTGATCCCAAAGTGAATATGGTTTTCTTCAACAAAACGTGACATTACTGCTCAGTGGCCTCAACACACAAACTTCATTAACTATTCATATTCAGCCTGAGATATTACTAGTTCCCTGGTAATATAATTGCTAATAGCGCCCTCTAGGGGATATTCCATTTCTACATCAGTAATATAATTATTAGAATTATCTCACAGATGTCAAGGTGCTATCAAGCTAGCATGCTCACAAGCCAAGCATACTTATTTTTCTTTATTCACTTCTGAGATTTGTATACTTTCATAATCCCACTGATGATCAGCAGCAGCAACCCAATTCTTTTAATGAGCTTAGGGAATGAAATGTGCTTCTTTCTATCTTGGAAAATTGATGTTCACCATCTTTTGATTAAAATGGATTTCAATTTTCAAGAGAAAGAAAAACAGCCTGTCTCTGAAGATATAATAACATCTGCTATCAACATATGCAGAATTCAAATGAGATGCCTTCAAAAAGCCTATGTTGATGATCAAGAGAGACAATACTTGGTTTGATATACACTGCAATAGACAAAAAAAAATTCCATTATTTATTGAACCCTTTCCAAACGCTTCGTTTTCCACTATTTTGGATTTGACTGTTTAATATCCCTTATTATAAAGTGCGTTAACATTAATGTAGTTTGGGCCTTGTCTCCACAGTGTTGCCCTTCTCTCTCACTAATGAAGGAGATAGGTATCAGCCATTATTAATTACATTGGTATAATAGTAGAATTTTTCCTTTAATCCAACACCATTCATGAACAGCTTTGATACGGGTAAAATGTTTCATCATGAAAGGTGAGTCAGGAGGCTAGAGGTACCTAGAAATGGTGCGGTTTGGGAGTGTTGGAAGCATAGACATCTCATAATCACCCTTATGATCATGAATGACCTGTACTTCAGTTATTTATCCCTCAGCTTTTATAAATGTCTTCTTTATTTCCTGACTTCCTTTTATATCTATCCAGGCTTTAAACAACTCTTTTCACTGAGAAAAGAGTGTGCGGGTGAGTATATGTTCAATTGCTCTTTCCTGTATTGGTTCAGACCTTGTTCCTTCCAAAATCAAGTAGACAGTTTCAGTTCTCCCACCTTATAGATTCTAAACTTTCAAATCTCTAAAACCCTGAGTCTCTATATTACATTATTTACGGTAAACCTAAACATAGGATAACTTTAAGAGATTGCTATTCAACCATTATCACAGGATTCTGTGGATCTCTTGGAAGGTATCTTTGAAACTGCAAGACATATTGGAGATAAAATGTGTAAAAAGTTCCAGCGTCCAATGGTATAAATGTTTTGTAGATTTGCTGAGCCATTATTGTCAGAGTTCTATAACGAATTATTTAAATCCAGTAAATTGTCTTTGTATTTTTATGAGGCTTCTACAACAACCCTGATTTTAAAAGCAGGTAAGGATTTTTAGTTTTGTACAATTTATATATCCATATGGTAGATGCAAGAATATTTATTGCTTTTTGTCTAGATGATTTCAGAGAGCGTCACCATGCATAATTCATCCAACTCGGTCTGGATTTTTCAAAACCAGACAGTATCCGATTATTTACACTCATAAATAGGTATGTTATACCTCAAGATAAATTGGATTCTGATGTATTAATGTTTTTGAAAAAGCTTTAGACACAGGTAAGCTTAATTTTTTTTAAGCGAGACATGTGTAGGTAAGGATTCCCAACTTCTTTTATTAGATGGATTGAAATTTATTATTTGAAACCAACAGCAAGTATAATAACTTTTTTTAAATTTTTAGACCAGTTGAGTTATCAGATGAGTTATAGTATGGCAGCTGTCATGGTTGCCCAATTGCTCCATTGGTTTATGACTTAATACTTGAGCCATTAACAATTATTCTCAGGCAATCTTATAATATTACTGGTATTATACTGGCATATGCCATGCTATTTAGATTCAGAATTTAATTATTTTACAGGTTGCTGCTATTTGGACAATATTATTATCAGATTAACTGGGACAATCTAATTTACTTTAATTGGAATCTAATTTATAAATAGGTCAATATAAGTTATTGGGCTTTGTAATTTGTACAGAATGTATTAAATATTTTGCTTTATATAATTTTAAAAACATCTCAAAATATGTGGAAATTAGTATATTGAAAGTTAAAAGTAAGATTCCAATGGCTAATGCATACATTTAAAATCTATTAAATTTAATGTTATTAAAATGAATATTACTACCTAATTGATGCATATTTTAAGATATGTACTGTTGTTCATTCCAAAAAGTTATTTTATTCAGATCAAGAGACTATCAAAGAAAATTATACGGGAAAATAAACTTCCAGGAATTTTACTGGCTAAGCTGAAATTATCTTTGATAATTTCTCAAAAATATCATTAGACATTTATGTTATCATTTATATTTGAATACCAACTTTTATAAGTTTTATTGTAAAGTTGCTATGTATTTCTGTTAAGATCTTAGCAATGATTTAAATTGGTATCACATAGCAAAAATAATCTTTCATTTCTTGGTTTACAAGCAAGTGGCTATATTTGGGGCCATCCACTAATCTCATGAATATTTGTTTTATGGAAGATGTCTACTATAAACCTAAGAGGTAAGGCTTTCTATTGGAAAATATAAGAAGGCTCTGGAATATTTACTTTTAATTAATTACTGTAATGATTATTTAAAGGAATGTCAACAACTCCAGATAGAATTTTCTTTGCCTAATACACAACTCTGGCAATATAAACCAGTAAATGTTTTGCTTCCTCAATATGAAGCAAATATCTAAGCCAAAGGTGGGTTGCTCCCAGTTCAGCCCAGTTCGGCTGAACCAGTAGAGGAATTCAGGCCGGGGTCGCAGAACCAGCAGCTACCCAGGCCTGCCAATCCCCCAAACTGGTTCCCTCGCCACCGCTGGGCCACCACCATTTTGGATTTTAGTGGCTGTGTATGCGCAGTTCACTGAAAATTTTTCTGCGCATGCGCGAAGAACAATTTACATTGAACAGCGTGCACACACGTTGCGTGCGGGTTGCAAACTGGTAGTAAAACGGGCAGCAAACCACCCCTGACCTAAGCCACCCCAAAGATACTATCATTTTTTTGATGGAACCTATTCTGAAATCAAATAAATTTTGCATCTAAAGCAGAAATTTTAAAATATTTTTGAAGTTGAAGTTAACTGACCTTATGACTTACGGAATGAACAATTGACATAACCAATAATGGAACATCAGTAGATGCCAATCTTTAAAAAATGTTTAAAATATTACTTTGGTCCTGGGGTTGATTCTGAATTCTTTGGACACTTAAAGAATGTTTCAGAAAGGATGGACGTAGTGTCTTAATGATGCAAAGGTGCAAAAATTATATGATTTTGGCTGTGTCCCTTTTCGTTTCTTTGTTGAATGATATTAGAACATGTCTTTGGTCTGCTGCACTATTATAACTTATCAATTAATTAGATTATCTCTTGGTTGCATGTACTTTAATTTTTAACATTTGTTTTATTCATTCTTAATGCGTTTTTATTGCAAATGAAGATAAATATGAATAAGAGATGCCAAAATGGGACTTCAAAAACCAGACAAACTTTGTGTGCTAGAGTCCCTAAATCAAGCCCATCCTGCAGACTCCTGAGTCATTTTTCCCCCCTGTAGCAGCTGACATACTGTAACAGCAAAGTGTGTGCAGAAAATTATTCATAGTTATATGAAAGGGCATGTTCAGAAATCAAGACACCACCTTTTGTCAATGACTCAGAACAGAACACTCAGATCCAGCCACAGGGGCAGCCAATTTTATGCCAGCATTGTTTTGAGCTGACTCATGGATGGGTGGGATAATCCTTTTCTCCAGCAGTAAGAATGCTCTTTCATCACAGGTTAAAATTTAACTACATTTCTACATCTAAACAAGATGGTTGAAGTATGAAGGGGAGCAGCAGCTGCTCAAGATATAAATGTGTGGTATCCAAGGCAGCGGTGAAATCTAATCCCCCCCCCCCGGTTCTGTGGGCGTGGCTTGTGGGGGGAATCATATGACTGGGTGGGCGTGGCCAACTTTTTTTCCACTTTTTAAAGCATTTTTTCCCTACCGGTTTAGACAAACTGGCAGGGAAAAAAATGGTTTAAAAATCTAAAAAAATAGCTTCGGACCATTGAGCCACGCCATCGTCGGAAGCTTTTAGAAAAGCTTTTTAAAGCACTTTTTCCGACCATTTGCCTGAACCGGCAGGGAAAAATGCTTTTAAAAGCGGGAAAAAGCTGAATCATGCAATCCTTGGAAGCTTTTTTTTAAACTACTGGTTTGTAGAACCAAGGACAATTGTCCCTACCGGTTCAGCCAAACCAGGCTGAACCGGGAGGATTTTACCCAAGGTGTGCTTGCAGATATTCCGGATCCATTGACTGATCAAGGTTTTCCTTGATGCTCCATCCTACTCTTCATTGCATTCGAATCCCTTGTCTGTCAGGCCTGTAGTTATGTTCCTTTTAGGATCTTTGGCCTGCCACACTTTCTAATATTTCATTATGCTGTTTCATTAGTGTACTAGTTGGAAGGGGGGAATAGAAAGGAGTAGAATTGTGGAATGTGTTGTTGTCATTCTTTTCTAGAAGCCAAGGTCATCTTTTGTCTCCGCACCTCTGCACCTCACCGGAACAAGCTGGGTGGAGAAGCCAGCGTGGCCGAAGAAGATTGGACCATGTGATGGATTTATGGGTGTGGGGATAAGTTCATAGACTTTCAACTGGGTGGAATCCCAGGAAATTTTCAGAATTGGGATTTTCAAAGATGTGCCAACATGTCTGTCTTATTAAATTGGAACTTTAAGGATAGATCTGCCTTGGACTCTGATTTAATTCTGCATGATAGTTGGAACGCTGATATTGTCCTTATTTTATTCTCTTACACTCTCCTGCAGAGTGTTTCAACCACTAAAAGAAATTAGAGAGGCTGGGTGGGAAGTTGAAACAACTTCCCTCGACAGCTTCACTGAAAATGCTGCACAGGATGGCTTATTGATATGGATTTTAATAGGGGACATCGAGTTTCTTTGATTCAAGGCACTTCTACCCTGCCACTGCATACATATCCCAATCCATCAGTCTGAAGGTGGTACACAATAAGAACAGGGATTGCACTGGATCAGCCCACTAGCCAAGAAGCAATATTTTCTTGTCTGACCTTTCAGTACATGGAATAAAAAAAATCACCATCCCACTATATCCTGGAGAAACAAACTTGTCCTCACCCTCATTCCAAACAAAATAGAAATAAAACAAATTGCTTGTATACTTTCCTCTGTGTCTTACTTGAAGTTGCACACCGTATGTCAGTTAGACATATGGGTGCGGGGGGGGGGACTTATACAGAGAGAATAGAAATGACACCAAGGCATCTTTCTCATTTTTTTTATTTAAATGAAGCCTAGGAGAAGCCAGAAGTTTCTGAAAACGGGAAAAGAGACAGATCCACAACATTTCTCATATATTTGCCCAGCCTTATGGTTTCAGTTACTCTATAGCTGCCTTGGAAGAAATCAGCTCAGCTTCTGAACATGGCCAATATCATAGGATCACTGTGGCCCAGAGTTGGTTCAAAAACTTTGGAAGTGACCTTAAAGAGCTTTTTTCAGTAAGCTTCATACATTCAGTTTAGCCTACAACTGGTGCAATAAGCTGCAGTGTTTAACTATGCCAAACTGAAACAAGGAGATTGGATGAATCCTAATTGTACATGCAGCTCCAAAAGATTAGTCCAGGTTATGCTATTAGAACTGACTCCTTGGCTTCATTCCCGAGACACAAAAAATACACATAGTTCTCACGTACTGACCTCAAATTGGGACTAGCAATTCTGTCACTAAGCAATGCAATCATTAAGTGAGCTGTTGTGTGACCATGCCAAGCCAGTTCTCCTGCAGTCATTAAGCAAATCACTATGGGTTGTTAAGCATGAACATCATGTGACGGAGACTTGTGACTTCCTGCTCCCCATAAATTTTGCTTCCCAGCTGTTAAGCTTGCAAAGGGCTCAGATTACAACTGTGCAACCACAGGGACATCACAATGGCAGCAAGTTTGAGGGCCAGTCATAAATCTATTTTTTTTTCCAGCGCTGTCGTAATTTCAAATGGTTGATGAACAAGGCAGTCAGTAAGTGAGGTCTGCCTGTATGGTACACTTGCCAGTTGCAGCATTTTGTAATTGGTTTTATAATTGACAAAAAACAAGAAGTATATATTGCAAGCAGATCTTTACTTTGAAAAAAAATGGATTATGTCTCTCCTCTTAGTTTTTATCACATAAGTAGCCTGATATTAAGTGATGGGTTGACTTTGCTCTAGTGGTACAAAATGGGTAAATTTCTTGCCACTACATTGTTTATGTAGCCCTATTATTTATTTAGTTATTGGAATTATAGCCTACTTTATTACCAAATGTGAACATTTGGTAAAAAATAACAATAAAATCTAGAATATTGATTAATAAATTAATATGACATATAGTTAACATAATTAAATAATAATTAGTGATCCTCCTAATGACATCAACTTACCCTAACCTCTTCTCTATTGGAATAATTTGATTACTTCAAAAGCAAATTTGGAGTAAGAGACTTTTGCAAAGAAAAGTGGTTGTTTGAACTGTAGGAAGTTAAAACCCATCCCTCTCCCAAAAAAATGAAATATCTTAGGAAATATTGAAAAGGGAGAATATTATATTTCCCTGGATGTGAAAAGGGAGAAACATGTTTTAAAGACAAATTAGCTCCCTGCCGCTTCCTGCACATCCCCTTTGTCAATGGGCCATTAAGATACCCAAGCCAGTCCCTTTACATAATAAAGAGTTCTAACCCTAACCCTTCATCTCCAGGGTGATGGGATTAAGGCATGATTAGCCTTTACCCACTCACCACATGGCATCTGAGAACTCAACCAAACCTGGATTCAAAACACAGCCTAGAGATTTGCCCCTGCATTGCCCCATGGGAGTCTGACAACCAACCAGAATACATTGCTTACACAGGAACAGGAAACAGATAGGTGGGGCCGAACAGATTATAAAAAACCCTGCAAGCCCCTTCTTCGCTCTCTCTTCTTCTCTACCCAACATTGAAGCATGTGATCATCTTTTCTGTTCAGGACTCAAGTCATGTGGTCCTGTCCACCATTAAAACCATCTTTCCAAGCAGCCTCCATGTCTCCAGTGTCTTTTTCCCCACTTGGAACCAAACCCAGAAGGACATTTCTTCCAACAGAACATGCATAGAATGTCTTACTAGTAAGAACTAATTTTATCAGAATATTCCAAATTATTTTTAGGAATTTTAATAATATTAAATCTATCATGTCTTCCTAATATGATGCCCTTCAGAAGCTGGAATGCAATACCCATTAGCCTAATATAATTATAAGAATAAGCAACTCTTTTTACCAGAATAGAAGGCTGAGCCAACCTTGAGCCAGTCAGGATCGAACTCCTGGCAATAGAATTCAGAGTTAGCCTGCAATACTGCATTCTAACACTGCGCTACCATGGCTCAAACCATAGTGTGCTTTGTTTGGCTTTGTGTTAATGTATTAGGCAAATCCAGCTAATGCAGTTTGTGAGCCATATCTGAATCTAGAAAGTCGTAAGTAGTTTAACAAACTATGATGAGCTGAAGTGTGGAGTTAGGCGATGCAGTTTTATATAAAAATTTCAGCATCCTGGTCAAGTTGGACATGCTGCTAACTTCCTAAGTGAACACAAGGGGACACAACCTCAAAACTACAAAATTAAATGCAGCATCTTTCTATCAATTTCAAAACATGACATCTATTGTGCAGTTCTTTATAGCTTCAAAATATGAAAACAATGAATATGGTAGGTGCAAAGCTGGAATACTTTGCAATATCTTCTTGGACAGAAATAAGAATGAAGTCCAAATGTTTTGTATAACGAAGTACAAGTCTTTCTATTTGTGATTTTTGAAAATGTTTTCTGTTTTTCTTTTCAGGAGTCTTCGGTCATTGTTGCATTAAGGTGCTATATTATCTGTTGCTAAACTTTTCAGTAGGTGATTCACAGACGATATTCTTTTGCAAATCTGACAAATTTTCAAGTAGTTCCACCAGAATTTTTTATTGGTTTTTTTTTAGATCTAGTCTTGACTTCCACGTAGTTCCATGTAGCTTTACTCTCACAATGTTTCTCACTGTTTCTAAAATTGCTTACTTTGTAAGACACAATTATCGCCATTTTCAAATACTCAGACAACTCTTTTAGAAGAGTCAAGGACCATTAAAATAAACAAACATCACAGCCTGAGAGATTTGAAGGTTCAGAATGTTTATATATCCAATGGAATTTTCTTCACCTCGGTAATTGTAGGCTTAATGACTCAATCACCTTCAGGGGCCTTATTAACCACTCTACTGTAAAAACTATAGCATCAAATCAAATTAATTTCTGCACCTGCCGATAGTCACAATGTTCTTATTGTGAATCTATAATCAACTGCGCATAAGTTAAGAATGCATTTAAATTTGTAGAAAGATGGCGAGCTTAACATTATACTATGTAAGAGTTGTGATAGCATCTGCTCTTTTGGGGATTTATCAAAGCTTACAATCTGAACAGGGCGACACAATATTTTGCACACAACAGGAACTAAATAGATTTATGATTGTATTGATTCCCTGCCTTTCTACCAAATAATGGTGCTCAAGGCACCTAATAGTACACAGAATAAAATAGTTCACACGTTCACAAATTAGGCACAAAACAAACAACAAAGCCATTTTTCCAGTTCTCAAAAGCCTGCCTGAAAAAAAAAACACCCTTTTTATTGTTGTCTTTTACTAGCAGAATAACAGAGTAATTTAGTTTAATCTCTTTTCACAGGGACTGCCAAATCTGAAAACAAACACAGATTCTCTCTTTGCTAACTTTATCTTACAGGTAAGGAGGGAAAACAGCTAGATGTTGTGTACTTTGTAGTTTCAGCAATCTCAGCCAGGTTGCCCCACAACAGAGAATTGAAGTTCAGCAACATCTGGGGGGCCACAACCCCCTCAATTTCCACACGTCCTATTATATTGCCTCAAAAAAGATCTTTCCTTCCTTCCTTGGCAACATATGCCCCACATGCAGAAGAATTTACAAAACCTTCAGCATGGGAAATAACTCCTATATAATTAAATTCCTTTAACAGTTAAGTAATACAATCTGCATAATTAAGCTTGGAAGAGCACTTTTGACTGGTCAAGAGAATCAGCACCAAGATCTAACTCTTCATTTAAATAGAGACAGTCAGCATTTTCCTTCCCCTGCTCCAGAGTTTCATAATGATGTCACGTGGACTTTTGTGAGATTTATTCCAGTCTGTGCATCAAAGCTGAGCAGGTATTTTGTGATCAGGGTCAGAGTTAATTGAGGATTTTTTTTCCAGCCTGGGGGTCCAAAAGAGGTCTGGCACTGAGAGAGTGAGATGACTAATGAGGAAAGCATCTAAATTATTTGCTTCTTGATTTTTCATTGAATATTTGAAATGAAATAATTATTCAGCTTATCACTCTCAGTTTACCGCTGTTGTATCTGAAGTGACAACCAACACTGCTGAAGGCAAACCATTTGTTTCCATATTCATATGATACAACTTCGGGAAGCTTTAGACCCATAAAAATTGAGCTGGGAGTTGTTTCCCTTACCCCGAATGAGTAAGATGCCAGATCACCCAAATTAGATAAAATTGTCACTCTCACTTCTGAGTTATGTACCTCTATCTTGCCAGCTGGAGAGAGATCAAGCCATTGTTCCATTACATGCTGTAAGTCCACATCCACAAGAGGCAGAGTCACCTCGCCAATTATGTCATGCTTGGAAAAGCGGTTGAAATCATACACTTGCATGACCAGTATAGCTTCAGTCACCTCTGCTCGGGAGACCTAGAGAAGAGGGGAAAAAAGGGAATGGCAATTTCACTTCTACCAATGGATGAAATCCCATGTCCTTCTGAAACGATGAAGCAGTGAATCTGAGCGATACAGGACAATCATCCTGCAAAGAATGGTGTCAAAAAGTTGCATCCGAAATCCATTTTGCTCAAGATTGGTTCTCCAACATTGGTTCTCCAACAGGTTAGGACCTGTATGGATCTCGGGGGGGGGGGGAATGGGGTTACCAAAATCAGGTGCTACAATAAAGAAGGTTTTGTAGAAAGTTAGCATCCACCGCTCTCTTTGAAGAATGAAACATTCTAGGAAATATTAAAAAGGCAGAATATGGTATTTTCCTGGATGAGAAAAGGAGAAACAATGTTTTTAAAGACAAAGCAGCTCCCTGGCCCCCACTTCAACTCCAGGGTGATGGTATTAAGATCTTCACCCTCAGGACATGATAGGATTAGCCCTCACTCAAGATACAAACCAGGACAAAGCCATTAAGCTGTAATAGGAATTGCCCAAGGCCCCTTCATTACATCACTCAGCAAGATTCAGTAAAGCCTGGGACTCAAGACAATCTACAAAGTTACCCCTGCATGGCCTCATGGGAGTCTGACAACCAATCAGAATACATTTCTTTCACAGGAACAGGAAGCAAGCCCAAGAAAGGGTATACATCTCTCTCTATCTTTCTCTCTCTCACCCACGTGCTCGATTGCCCAGGACCCCAAACCATGTGGTCCTATCCACCATTAAACCATCTTTCCAATCAACCTCCACATTTCCAGTGTTTTTCTTCCCACTTGATTTGATTTTTGATTTTATTAACATTTATAGGCCGCCCTTTTCCCTGAGGGGACTCAGGGCGGCTTACATAAAATAGGGAGGGGGGGGTACAAAACAATAAACATAAAACAATACATGAGAGTAAAATAGTACACAACATTCATTCATCATCCCGGTGGGGACAGATTGTGGTCTTTATCCCCAGGCCTGACGGGATAGCCAGGTCTTAAGGGCTGTGCGGAAGGTCTGGACGGTGGTGAGGGTACGAATCTCCACGGGGAGATCGTTCCAAAGGGTCGGAGCTACTACTGAAAAGGCTCTCCTCCATGTGGTTGCCAGTCGACACTGACTGGCAGATGGAACTCGGAGGAGGCCTAATCTATGCGATCTTATTGGTCGCAAGGAGGTAATTGGCAGGAGGCGGTCTCTCAAGTGGTCCTATCCACCATTAAACCATCTTTCCAATCAACCTCCACATTTCCAGTGTTTTTCTTCCCACTTGGAACTGAACCCAGATGGACCTTTCTTTCAACAGTGTGATTTCAATGGAAGACAGGGTTTGTAAACTCAACATCACAAATCATACTAAAGTCAATTAAACTAACCAAGAACATGAAATAGCAATAAAAAATGTGTTAATGAATATTTTTGCAAACTTCTAAACTAAATTTTAACAATATCAAACTGAATTGAAACAGGTCAATCCTACCTGAAAAATGAAGCTTTCGTTGAAAACGGGGCTGAGTGTCTTACGATGGACCTTTGTTTCATACTTCTTCCTTATGTCAGATGTCAGGAAGACAATCACGTAGGGATCAGAGGTACCTCCACTGTCCATGGCCTTTAGATCTGCTGCCTGCTTCACGCTAACCTTTAACTTAGAAAATCAATTCAAAAATATGAAAGTCTTGAAATGGATGTATATTAAGTTTGCAAATCTGTAGAAATGGACTAGAATTTGACTAGACAAGCAAACCAAAATAGAAAAGTATTTTCTACGGCCCCTCCGAGGCGGCGGATCCCGGAGACCCCCTTGGTTCACCGAGGAACTCCGGGAGATGAAGCGCCGGAGGAGATGCCTAGAGCACCGATGGAGGTCCGATAAGTCCGAATCGAACCGAGCAATGGTAACCACCTGCACCAAGGAATACACCAGGGCACTTAGGGCAGCGAAAAGATCTCACATAGCCACCTTGGTTGCGTCCGCTGAGTCCCGCCCAGCCGCCCTGTTTAGGATAACCCGCTCCCTATTAAATAAAAGGGAAGCGGGGGAACCCTTGCAGGGCAGAGCTGAGGATTATGCCCAATTCTTAGCGGACAAAATTGCTCGGTTTCGGTCGGACTTGGACTCCATCCCCGCAGTTCCAGCCGAGGCACAAGAGGATCAAGTAGAACATCTCTGGGTTGAGTTTCAGGATGTTACCCCCGGGGATGTGGACAAGGCCATGAGGGCTGTAAGTGCCTCCACCTGCGTACTGGACCCGTATCCCTCATGGCTGGTTACTAACAGCAGTGAGGTGACACGAGGCTGGATCCAGGCGGTTGTGACCGCCTCTCTTCGGGAGGGGAACTTCCCCGCCGCACTGAAAGCGGCGGTGGTGAGACCCCTCCTAAAGAAGCCATCTCTGGATCCAGCTGTTCTTAATAACTATCGCCCAGTCTCCAACCTTCCCTTCCTTGGGAAGGTTGTTGAGAAGGTGGTGGCCTTCCAGCTCCAACGGTCCTTGGAGGAAGCAAACTATCTCGACCCCTTCCAGTCAGGCTTCAGACCCGGTTACAGCACTGAAACCGCTTTGGTCGCATTGACCGATGATCTCTGGAGGGCCAGAGATGGAGGACATTCCTCCATCCTGGTCCTCCTTGACCTCTCAGCGGCTTTCGATACCATCGACCATGGTATCCTTCTGCGACGACTGCGGGAGGTGGGAGTGGGAGGCACCGTGTTGCAGTGGTTCTCCTCCTACCTCTCGGACAGGTCGCAGTCGGTGTTAGTGGGGGGGCAGAGATCGTCCCCTAGGCCCCTAACTTATGGGGTGCCTCAGGGCTCGGTCTTATCCCCCCTACTATTCAACATCTACATGAAACCGCTGGGAGAGATCATCCGCAGGCACGGGATCAGATACCATCAATATGCGGACGATACTCAACTGTATCTGTCCGCCCCGTGCCAACTCAATGAAGCGGCAGACGTGATGAACCGAGGCCTTGAAGCCGTTATGGACTGGATGAGGGTTAACAAGCTTGTGCTCAACCCAGAAAAGACCGAGTGGCTGTTGTGTTTCCCTCCCAAAGATTCCACCAATATTCCATCTCTCAGGCTGGGGGGTCAAATTTTATACCCCTCAGAGAGGGTTCGCAACTTGGGAGTCCTCCTGGATCCACAGCTATCATTTGACCACCACTTGACGGCTGTGACCAGGGGGGCATTCGCCCAGGTTCGCCTGGTGCGCCAGTTGCGGCCCTACCTGAATCGGGAGGCTCTCACAACAGTCACTCGGGCCCTTGTGACCTCTAGGCTGGAATACTGCAATGTGCTCTACATGGGGCTGCCCTTGAAGAGCATCCGGCGACTTCAGCTAGTACAGAACGCGGCCGCGCGAGTGATTGTGGGTGCACCTCGGTTCACCCACATAACACCTATCCTCCGCGAGCTGCGCTGGCTGCCTGTCGGTCTCCGGATGCGCTTCAAGGTGTTACTAGTCACCCATAAAGCCCTACATGGTAGTGGACCTGGATACTTGAGAGACCGCCTTCTGCCAATTACCTCCCTGCGACCAATAAGATCACATAGATTAGGCCTCCTCCGTATTCCATCGGCCAGCCAATGCCGGCTGGCAACTACAAGGAGGAGGGCCTTCTCAGTAGTAGCCCCGACCCTTTGGAACGAGCTCCCCGTGGAGATTCGTACCCTCTCCACCGTCCAGGCCTTCCGCACAGCCCTTAAGAACTGGCTAGCCCGTCAGGCCTGGGGATAAGGATAGCCGCCCCTCCCGAATGATGAATGTATGTTGCGTACTATTTTATTATATGTCTTTATGTCAATGTCTGTATTCCCCCTCCCTGATTTTATGTGAGCCGCCCTGAGTCCCCTTAGGGAAAAGGGCGGCCTACAAATATTAATAAATCTCTAATCTCTTCTTAAAAGTTGTGACCTTAGGCTCTCTGAATGAAATTTGACTCTAGGACACAGTTGGATTGTTCTGCTGTATTGGTCTCCCTACTGCACAAAAACACCCTTTAATAAACTTCTAGATTCTTTCACTGAGTTTGAGAAACTTTAATTTGCCTAGATGGCATTAAGTCATGAAATTGACTTAAGTCAATGAAGGTCCAAAACATGCTTGGCTAAATGTTAGATCTATTTTTTTTGTCCCAGACAATTGTGACAGGATCTTAGTAGAAGACTTTACCCTCAGTCCTTTGCTATGATCTGATCATTCTCTGATTGTTTGCTAGTGTTGCCCAAACATCATGGAGTACTTGGAGAACTCATTTCTAATGATCTAAGCCTCAGAGCTCATTGCAATAGAATTGCCAAAAAGACATTAAGAGTTGTTAATCTAATCTTGCGAAGCTTCTTGTTCGGTAATATTGTATTGCAAACTAGATCGTATAAAACCTTTGCTAGATCTATTCTTGAATACAAATCATCAGTCTGGAACCTGCACCGCATATCAGACATTAATACAATTGTGCGAATCCAGAGATATTTCACGAGAAAAGTACTACACTCCTCTGCTCATAACAGAATACCTTATACCACCAGGCTTGAAAGTTTGGGCTTAGACAACTTAGAACTATGCCACTTTTGATCTGACCTGAGCGTAATACATGAAATTATCTGCTACAATGGCTTACCTGTCATTGACTATTTCTGTTTCAACTGCAACAATACAGGAACTCACAATAGATACAAACTTAACATAAACCGCTCCAAACCTGATTTCGGAAAATACAACTTCAGCAACAGAGGGTCAATGCCTAGAATTCACTACCCGACTCTGTGGTTTCATCCCCAAACCCCCATAACTTTAACCTTAAACTGTCTATGATTGACCTCACCCCATTCCTAAGAGGTCTGTAAGGGTCATGCACTAGCACACCAATGTGCCTACCGTCCCTGTCCTATTGTCCCCACTTGTTCATATCCATTTCCTGTATTCATAACCTTGTTTATACTTATATCTGTCATTTATACATGCTTGACAAAATTAAATAAAGAAAAAGAAAGAAAGAAAGAAATAAAGAAATAAAGAAAGAAGGAAGGAAGGAAGGAAAGAAAGAAAGAAAGAAAGAAAGAAAGAAAGAAAGAAAGAAAGAAAGAAAGAAAGAAAGAAAGACCTATTGAGCATCACAACCAATCAAAATACTGGACCCATATTGGTTTCAGTGAATGCTTCAACTTTTCCCTTAAGTTCTGGTGGATAGCACTGAGGCCTTAGTCACTGCCTCAAATTTGTTGTAGTAGTAATGAATAGGAAGAACCCAGAAGCTGTGCAGGTTATCAGCATTTGCCAATAGGATGGTAGCATTTCTAAAAATGATCATCATTGGATGAAAGAATCAATGTAGAGTAAAGGAAGATATACAAGGCTGCCCACATGAAAACAAATATGCGAAATGCAGAAAGGAAAAGTATTGTTATTTAATATTGCTTTATAATAATAAAGAGTGCAAATTTGTCACTGTGGGATTTGTGAAATATACCTCCTGGCCACGGAAGTCATATTCTAGGGAATATTGCAGCCGTCCTCGTTTCTCATCTTCCAGTCCACATTCAATGTCTTCCAAATCAGGTTGGACCTACATCAAAATATTAGCACCTTTCATTCAAACATTCAATGCAATTCATATAATAAATGGTCTATGAAATATGAATGACTTTGGGTTGACTGTATATACTGTATGCCATCTTACATTCAGGAAGTCAGTGTATCCCCCACCCCCTCTTCTATTTTTCCCTATAACAACAATCCTCTGGTGTTTATTGTATTACATTCAGTTCTTGGAGACACAAAACCAATTCAAAATCTATCAATTCTTATCAATGGCAATGAAAAAATGCATGACCTGTCAAAACCGCGCTCGACTAAGCCGCGCCCGATTAAACCGTGTCGCTGACGTCATCAACAGGGCGACAACAGCCAGGGCGGAGAAAGAAGGGCGCTTTAAATAGTGCTTTGAAAGCAAGCCGATTCAACTTAAGGTAAGGGTTAGGTTTAGCATTAGCTTTAGGGTTAGGGTTAGGATTAGGTTTAGGGTTAGGGTTAGGTTTAGGGTTAGGTTTAGGGTTAGGGTTAGGTTTAGGGTTAGGTTTAGGGTTAGGTTAAGGGTTAGGGTTAGGGTTAGGTTTAGGATTAGGTTTAGGGGGGTTAGGTTTAGGTTTAGGGATTAATTTTAGGTTTAGGGTTTACAGCGTACTTCTGTCTCTGCGCTGTTGTCGCCCTTTTGATGATGTCAGCGACGCGATTTAGTCGGACGCGGTTTAGTCGAGCGTGGTTTTGTGGTGGAACCGAAAAAATGTACTTTGAAAATATGATGCAGGGAATCTTTGTGTAACAACAGTAATTGTGGCTGAAATTTCCATCTCTAAGTGATGCAATTGTAAAGTATGCTTGGTGATACCACTTAGTGACAGCAGTTCTGGTAATTCCTGGTTACTATTGTTAAGTGAATCCTCATGGATTGTTAAGTGAGGATCTCATGTGTCCACAACTTCTGATTTTCTGCCATTCCCCATTGAGTTTTGCTTGTGGGAAGGCAGAAGAAGAGGTTGCAAATTGTAATCCCATGACTGTGGGACACTGTGTTGGCCAGAAATCTTGGCTGGTTGCTGAGCACCCAGTTTGTCCTCTGTGTCAGCCAGACCCCTGAGCACCAGTCATAAGTACCCCCATCCAGTGCCATCACAAGTTTGAATGGTCACTGAACAAGTGGTTATTAACTGTGGACCACCTGTAGGTATTTGGAGCCAAGGAGTAAAAATCAGAGCTATATATGATTTCATCAGTGATCTATCAAATATATTAATGCACTCCAAGATTGAGCTTCCCAATCACTTAGCTACCAGGACATCTGCAAAGATTATCAAAAAGTCAAGGTGGCATACAAGTGCACAATTGAAGCTCTGCCCCTTTCCTAACAAGTACCATAAGTTTGATTATGCATTCATGGCCACCTATTTGATTTTTTTGACCGCCTGGTTGTCAGTTCTGGCTTAAGCCCTACTGAGATCAGTTGAATTGTATCCATCTTGTTTTCCTATCCACTTGCCATATATTTGTACTTCAAGCCTAGAAGGAGTTTTGTAACTAAGAACTCATTGAAAGTTCTCTGGGGTTTACAGTCCTCTTGAAATTTGAACTTAAAAATCAAAATGCTATTCCAATTCTAAAAGTCACGGTTACCTACCAAGCTGGCTGTTGTGGAGGCACCATTGATGTTTGTTAAGTTGAGTTTCTCCTTCTTCTTCCGTTTCTTCTTGCAGCAGCAGCACTTGATGATACAGATAAGGAAAAGTAGCAGGACTAAGCCTGCTGCTACAGCAATTGCAATGAGAGCCCATCTGGGTACTGTTTCAGCAGCAGGAGACAAGAAAGAGGAAAGAAATCATATAATGCAAATCAGGGAATTGTTTCTGGACGGTGACAAAGTCTCGGAGGCTCTAGTACAGGAGGCCCCAATCCCTAGTCCATGGACCAGCACTGGTCAATGGCATGCCAGCAACCAGTCTGCGCAAACAAGTGAAGCACCATCCATGGGATGCAGGCAGCATGCAAAACCATGCCTCTTCCAGTCCACAGAAAAATCTTTCTCCATGGAACTGGTTCCTGGTGCCCAAAAGGTTGGGGGATGCTACTCTAGTATAGCAGTAGCACTTAGACTTATATACCACTTCATAGTGCTTTACAGCCCTCTCTAAGCGGTTTACAGAGTTCAGCATATTGCCCCCAACAATCTGGTCCTCATTTTACTGACCTTGGAAGGATGGAAGGCTGAGTCAACCTTGAGCCTGGTGAGAATTGAACTGGCAAACTGCTGGCAGCCGGTGATCAGCAGAAACAGCATACAGTACTGCCAGTGGTGGGTTTCAAATTTTTTTAGAACCTCTTCTGTCAGTGTGGCCTACTTTTTGGGAGTGGTTTGCTGGCCATGTGACTGGGTGGGAGTGGCTTGTCAGCCATATGACTGGGTGGGGGTGGCCAACGTGTAAAATGTGGTGAAACTCACTTAACAATGCTCTTGCTTAGCAACCAAAATGTTGGCTCAGGAACTCTGGCATTGAAGTGTGCAAGTCTTAAAGCTGTCAAGTTACAAGACCCTTGCACCCTAACCCTTTAGAAAAAAAAACCCCAGGGGTGTTCAAACTTGACAGCTTTAAGACTTGTGAACTTCAACTCCCAGAATTCCTCCTCTCACTCTTCATCTTGATGATGAGCGGACGGGTGGGGGGGGGAGGGAGCTGGAACCGGTTCTAAATGGCGCAGTAGATTTGTGGAACCTCTTCTATAGAAGAGGTTAGAACTGGCAGGAACCCACCTCTGAGTACTGTAGTCTAACTACTGTGCCACCACAGCTAACTTCCAAATGTAGGCAAATCATAATCATTATCTGCAAAATAGAGGATGGGGCTGCTGTGTCAAAGAATTAAGCATTTACAACAATTAATGCCTAACCTAGTATCCACCAAAGATTTATTGATTTGTTAAATTTAATTGCTGCCAATCTTGCCTTGTAAGGCAGCTTACAATAATTAAAAAGAAAAAAAATGAAAGGAGTGTAAACAGAAGTAAGATAATATAGAATAATAAAATAAACAACAAAAAAGGAACACGAGAATACATCAATATGATAGCCAAATAGAGTTTGCCATCAATTTAGCAGACAGCTCCAATGTGAAACTCCCCCATTTGGTACCCAGGCCAAACTCCAGAGTCAGGACTCCAGTCTTTTATGGAAGGATAGGAGGGTGAGGGCAGATCTTAGTTTACAGGGTAAGATGCTTCAGACACTAAAGCAGAGATTACTCTTCTTCTGAATCCCGATAATCAGAGTTCTTTGACTGATAGGATCTGAAATAAGCTCTCTCCTAGCACAAGAAGGACAGGCCTATGAACCTATGACATCAAGGGCTTTAAAGGTCATAACGAATACCTAGAACTGCATTCAGAAGCAGATCATGTTAGACTCCCATTTCCACTACCCTCAGCTAAGATGCCTATTGACTGACATCATTCACCATGTCAGGGATTAGAATCTAGCACATCTGGAAGGTGCGAGGGGAACCATTACCTTTTCCTATCTTTTAATTCTTATAATTACTATGCCAAAAGGGTATAATAAATTATTGAGTCAGTTCCTTTTATTTTTTTAAAAAAAGAAGAGTTTCATTTATTCATCCAATGCCATCTCCCAATGCTAAATAATTTGTTCCTTCATCTTATCATGCCAAAGTCAATTAGCAAAAGATTAAAAAGGACATGCACAAAAGCTATTGTGGTAATAGCTTATTGATGCATGGGATCTATTTGGTGACTTTTTTCTTTCCCACAGTCTTCCAATTTATCTGTAAGATGGCAGATCTTATTGTCATCCTCAATGAATGCCTGCATTTTAATACCTCTCTGAAACATGAAAGCAAAAATGGGACAGTAAAGAATGAATGAGGAAGATTGCAGAACCAAAGACCGTGCTGATGTTAAGCTTGGACATCTTGACCCATGATGAACAGATACGGCAGGGACTACACTAAATGCTCTTCTTTTCATATAGATTAAAAACATTTTTGTCCTTTAGAACCGAAAAAGGGAGGTGATAAATGTTTACTGTCAGTCACTGTTAGAGAGAGAGGGAGGGGAGGGAGGAAGGGAGAAGGAGGCAAGGTCTCCCAGCAATCCTATTGTTTCAGTATGAGTTCAGTTTGAGTTCAGTCCAGGAGTACTTTTAAAGACTTGTTTTATAATCTCAGCAAGGTTCCCGGGCATTATGTATGTGTTGCCATGAAAATTAAATGGACAACTAATTTCTCTTGAATAACAAAACAAAATAATGTTCTAGAATAAATAACTATGTAGAATGTTACGAACATACAAGGAAGATTCCTCTTCTGTTGCTAAAATGATCTGATCAAGGCCGATTTACAAATAACAGGTTTTTAAAATCTCATTAATGAGTCTGCCTACTTTCATACATCAAATCAGGCTGTAGTTTCATTAACCATGGATTGTGTTACATTGATGAACCACATCTGACACTTTAAGCCTCATTCTATAATGACTTAATGTAATGTAAAGCCATAGACAACTATTTGTCGATACATTCATTCATTCATTCATTCATTCATTCATTCATTCATTCATTCATTCATTCATTCATTCATTCATTCATTTATGAAAATTTATATGCTGCCCAACTCATTCTTAGTGACTCCGGGCAGCTTACGAGACAAAAACCCAATATAAAAAAAATCAATGAAAAAATTAATAAACCTCCCACCCACCTGTGACTACTATTGATCAAGCCAATAAGCCACTTGATGGGCTCCATCTCACACTGGGTTCCCCAGCTCCATTGGCAAAACCAGATCTTCAGGGCCATGTGAAGGAGTATCAAAATGGGCCCAATTTATCTCCTCTTTTTCCTCTCTATGCCAATCTCCAGGATTTACTATCAAATATAGAACTGATGTAGGAGCAGTGGACATTAAATCAAAGCTTTCATTGCTTATTAGAGTTGTTTAGCAGTGTGTACATCACCATTTATGCCAGTGTTTCTCAACCTTGACAACTTGAAGTCCTGTGGACTTCAGCATAGCTGGCTGGGGAGTTCTGGGAGTTGAAGTCCACAGGACTTCAAGTTGCCAAGGTTGAGAAACACTGATTTATGCTCTACTTTTATATTTGTAAAAACAATCTTAAAATTCAAAATTGAGGGTGTCTTCTTCTCTAATCTAAAAGAAGCTAGAAAGATCAACAGAGACAAGTTGCTGCAGCCATCTCAGTTGCAAAGCATAAAATAATTGCTGTGTTAGAGAGGAATATTGGTTTTTTTAAACTAATGTTTGTAATACCTAAACTAAGTTCTCCCCTCCTTTTTTATTCTTATTCAGTTCTCGTCTCATTTCCATCCATTTTTCCATCCCTTCTTTCACATCTCACTACAGCTACATTTTCCCTATAAACTATCCTTCTCCATGTATATTCCCTCTGCTTTGTGGCTGTTTCTGATGGGAAAAAAAAAGGAAAGGAATACAGGCATGTACTTGTGTGTTTGAGCATTTGAGCAGTTTGTATACATGAAGAAAAAAAATGGTATGTCCAGATTTGGGAGGAAGGATTAAATTTAGAAACAGAGTATGTATATTTTAGGTAATTTTCGTCAATGTGACAATGAGGCCTTATTTTTCTGGAAGGTGGCTTTTAATGAGGACACACGCTCATTCTGCAACCACTTATTGGTTAGTGTTCTTGTGGTAGGGAAATTTCTGGGAGTAGTTTCAAGTGATGGTGATTGCTGTTAAATCAACAAGGTCTCTAATCTAAGCTAGGAAAATTATACACACATACACACTGTTCCTTGGAAGTCTTAAATTCATGGTCATCTTTTTTTAGTAAATGTATTTTAAGTCATGTATTTTTAGAATACATGAGTAAATGTTTTTTAGTAAATGTATCTGGTATAGAGGTTAAGCCATCAGACTAGAAACTAGGAGACTGTGAATTCTAATCCTGCCTTGGGCATGAAGCCGGCTGAGTGGCCTTGGACCAGTCCAGTGGTGGGTTATGACTGGTACACCCTAGTATGGGCATACCGGTGCCTGCCGGGAGCACCAGGTACTGTTCTAGTATGGTACTCCGGAGGGCCCACCTGTGTTCCTTACCGGTATTTGACATTTTTGGGGCTTCTGCACAGGTGTACTGAGCATATGGCACCTGTGCGATGCTCCACCGAGCAGCTGGAGCATCGTGGGTGGTAACCACGCATGCGCACGCTGTGCATGTGTGCATGTGCGTTGCGCACATTCATGTCGTGGGCGCCCGGCCCCCTTGCACTGTACTGGTTGCAACGGAATCTAGAACCCACCACTGGACCAGTCACTCTCTCTCAGCCCTAAGAAGGAGACAATAGCAAACCACTTCTGAACAACTTTGTCAAGAAAACTGCAGGGACATGTCTAAGCAGTCTCCAAGAACCAGGCAAAACTGAATGGATGAAAGAAAATAATAATAACAATAACTACACGGCTATGGATGAAGCATGTAACAGTGATAACCATTGTCATTGGCGCACTTGGCACCATGTCCAAGAATTTTACAAGATACATCAAAAAATTGCAGATTCTTACAATAACACCAGTGGAACTGCAAAACAACTGCGCTACTCGGAACATCTTATATTTTAAGAAGGTTCTTGGTTGATACCTAGGACGCTGCCAGCAAACCGTATCAACCATTAGCACCAGTCACTGGTACTTGTAATGCATTTTTGAATGTTCAGTTGGCTGACTCTCATGTTTAATGAATGAAGTATATAATGATAATGATTATTATTATACAAGTGATCCTCCAATCACTTGTGGAAAAGAAATCCAACAGGTATGAACTGGACCTTCTGGAACCTCTCAGCTGAGCTACACATAATAAGATCATTGAACAAACTGTTTGTTCCATCACGCCTTGAATTGACTCACATGGGATTTTGTTGATAAGTCCTTCAATGAAGCTGGGTGGGGCAGTGGTTAGCACAGGACTTGTAGTGAGGTTACTGGAGCCTCTGGGAGCAACAACAGTGATGCCAGATGATGCTTTAGAAGCCATGGTCCAGGAAAAGTGAGCTGGAAAAAAAGGAATAATATAACTATTTACAAGAGGCTGATTATGTTCCAATGTCACCATATAGATGACTATCATCTTTCATATAACCTGAATTTAAATTATACCTCAGTATCTGCATCAGCACTAGCCAATCAGATTCTAAACTAATACCAGGCAATGGCTCCTCTGAGCACCCAGAATATAATTTATGATATTAATAGGATCATTCCTTGATAGACGCATGCCTTTCTGCTCTTTTCTGTAGAGTCAGCTTAACTGACAGCCCTTCTAACCCAGAATTGGCTTTCCTATCTGTCAGCTCTTCAACTTCTTAAACAGGAGGTTTTTCAGCCCTAGCTGGCAATATCAGGCTTGAATTGGCATCTCTTGCTTGCAGAAGACGTATTCTCATTCAGCCCCGACCTCTCTCATGTTCCCATAGAAAATGGAGCTTTCAAACCCGGACATGCATGTAGGTATACATGCTGAATACTTTTCTAAGGTATGCTTATTCTTGTGAATGTGACTTAACCAAATGCATAAGGAATTTGTGGGATTTGCCTCAAGGAGCCACTGTGCTTCCTTCTGGCAGTGCTCCAGAGGTGAGTTCCTGCCAGTTCACACCAGTTCAGTAGAACCAGTTCGTCAAATCTACCGAACCGGTTAGAAGATGTTCCACCAGTGGACCTGGTAAGCAGGCCACACCTACAGAAGAGGTTCCAAAATTTTTTGAAACCCACCACTCACACACACACACACACAGAGAGAGAGAGAGAGAGAGAGAGAGAGAGAGAGAGGGAGAGAGAGAGGGAGAGAAAGAAAGAAAGAAAGAAAGAAAGAAAGAAAGAAAAGAAAAGAAAAGAAAAGAAAAAAAGAAAAAAAGAAAGAAAAAGTGAGAGAGAGAAAGAAAACACATGGCTGGCAAGCCACTCCCACAAAGGAGGCCACACCCACTGAGTAGGTTCGAAAATTTTTTGAAACCTACCACTGCTGTGTTCCTAGTATGAAGGTTAACAAATTTGTAATCCAGGCAGATGCATGTAGGAATTAGAACCAGGTATTACCAGGAAACTTTAGATATGTGAAACCTCTACTCTGGCTGGGATGGTCTTAGATATTGATAAGTAAAATGTACCTATAAGATGCTGTTGCTACCCCTGCTTTTGCTTTGCTTGTTAAAACTGTATAAAAGCCAAATAAACTCTGTGTAAGGCAGACAGACATTTTGGACACCACTGTTTGATGGATTTCTGAAACTACAGATGTGGAGATTAAAGTCCTCCCTGACAACCCAAGAGCCACACCAGATCAGGATGGTAGCCACATCACTGTTTTACCTTGGATTCTAAACAGCATCCACTTGTGTTGAGTGTTAACATACCTGGAATTAATCAAGGAACAGTGCTGGAAATGGCAAGTCCTATTTCCCCAGCTACATAAGAATTATTTTTTCTCAGAGCATTCCTTAATAAGAAAGCTCAGCTATTCTTCCAGGAGATAAAAATGTAAAATAGTTGTTAAAACAGAATGTGAGTACTGCATAAACATCCTTTACTAATTAATACCATTGCTCTTTGAGTTATTTTAATTGTTACATTATACAGAATAAAAGAAGCAAAAAGACAGGTTCCTCTCTTCTGAGTCCCACTCACAATGCCAGAAGGCCTTCCCAGGGATCATGGATTCATGGGTGGCCATGGAAGATAGCCTAGAAATTGCAACTAGCTGAGAATATAGAGGCCCTTGCATGTATATGCTTGATATGGTGTCTTTCCCACAATCAGAGTGCCAGTTTAAGGGATTTTCAATGATACATAAAACCACTATGTGACCTAAGGCCATTGAACTTATAGGATCACCCAATAGGAGAGAATTGTTCTGCATTCCTACATCATTCATTGGCATCAATGCTTAATTAGCTCTTTTCTGTGCTATGAAACAAATGTCCCAAGATTTTCTATATTTTAGTTTTTTAATGTGGTTTTACTAGATTTTTTAAAGTATTTTTGTCTTTATTATTAATGGGATTTTAACATTTTTATTATCTTTTTATAAGCTGCCCACAGAGAGTCTTTGTTTGTTGAAAGCCATGACCAACTAATCAACCAAGGTTACTCTAGGCAACGTACGAACAGTAAGGCATCAAATAAAGCCTAATGAAAAGAACATAAAACCATGGTACATGACCTACAAGCAATAATAAAACAAAAAGACAATTAAATGCCAATCCAAAGTGAAATAACACTATTATCCAACTGGGACTGTAACATGTTCCAATTGGATAGTAGTGACTCAAATGTCTGACAAAGGAAGCAGGCCTTGACAGACTTCTTAAAATCCAGCAGGGTTGAGCGTTTCATTAAGTCAGAAGGGTGTGCCTCTTGGATCCCACATGATTCCAATGAAGGTACTCAGAATAGGCTCTTCAGAGTGAATGAGGGGAAAGATATATTGGCGATAGGGCAGTTCCCAAAATAATCTGATCCTATGCCATATGGTTAAAGGGATGTGATGGCTCAGTGGCTAAGATGCTGAGCTTGTCAATCGGAAGGGTGGCAGTTTATCACTAGCACCGCATAATGGAGTGAGATCCCATTACTTGTCCCAGCTTCTGCCAGCTTAGCAGTTTGAAAGCCCATAAAAATGGAAGTAAAAAAATAAGGACCCCCTTTGGAGGGAAGATAACAGTGTTCCATGCACCTTCAGCATTTAGTCATGGCAGCCACATGACCACGGAGACGTCTTCAGACAGCACTGGCTCTTTGGCTTAGAAACGGGGATGAGCACTGCCCCTAGAGCTGGAAACGACTAGCATGCATGTGTGTGGGGAATCATACCTTTACCATCATGCCATATCATAACCAGCACCTTCAATTGCACCCAGAAGCCAACTGAGAGTCAATACAGCTTGCAGGGTATTGGTGTCACATGGGCATTGTGAAAAGCAACCATAACTATGTACACCACCACATTCTGCACCAATTATAGCTTCCTGGAGGTTTTCAGGGGCAGTCCCACATACAGCACGTTGCAATAATTCAAACAGCAAGTGACTAAGGCATAAGGCACACAAGACAAAATTGTGCAAAGCCCCTGATTACAACTGCCACCCTTCATGCAGGAGTAGTGAGATCAAGAAGATTCCCAAATTGCAGAGGGAGCCCAAGCAAGGCAATGAAACCTCACTCGGAGTTAAGGATGGAAAGTTTCCACTTCTAAGATCCACTGCCATTCAATCTTGGCAGGGTTAAGCCAAGCCTGCCAAAGCCTCGAGGCACTGGGACAGAACCTTAATCACTTCATGAGGATAGGTGGGACAGAGAATACAAATTGAGTACCATCAGCATCCTGCACTCCATGCTGACCCAGCTGCTTACTTTCTCCTTTGGCCAGTATACATTCAAAGACCTGCTATAATTGCTCAGAAGTAGTACAACACCTACTGACCATATTAACAGACCTGGGAGGATGGAGGTTCTCTAAAATATATACCTCTATATTTTCTCTGTTCATTCTATAGTTCTGTAGTTCTATGAAGATGCTGTGAAGAGCTACATTTCACCTGTTTCGTTCATAACCATCTTAGGTTTAAAAAGGACAACAAATCTCCTATTTTCTTCCTTCATGCTCCTTGAATTTCTGTTCCTCTTTTTCTATTCTTATACTACTAATATATGCATTACAAGATGTTTTTCCTTCACCACTGAAGAGATTGAGATGGATCCCAGCTAGGATTGACCTTTACTTATCCACAGGCATACATTGTTTTAATATTCTTCCTGTTCACACTTCTCAGGACTTATGTTAATTGCCTAAATCTTAACAGGTACTGGGGATCATTGGGTCTAGAATCTTTTCTTAATCATTCTTAATAGTTCCGTTTCTAGACCATTAAATCTCACTTGGACATTCCTTCTGCTCTTGTCTTTAGATTCCTTTCTCTTTGTATTGTCTTGCATTATCTTACTGGTGTAAAGTTTACCAACTTACTTACACAAGCAATGTGGCAGACCTCGTACCAATAAGGAAGAGTATAGATAAATAGAGGGATACCTGTGCTATGCTCCCACCAACCCTGGAATTCAAAATAGCATGTCTTTCCTTTTTTCCCATTGGCAAATTTCCTTAAAACTGCTTTCCTTTTTTTTTTTTGTTTCTTCCTCCTGCTTGCCCTCCATTTAATTTCTACACCGGCCAAATCCAAAATGATTCTAGGTGGCATACAAGGTAAATAAAACAAGATGAAAATATAAAGTGCAATTAAGAAAATTATAAATTCAGAAAGCCACCCTAAACCATATGCAATGTACAGTATGCCAAGGACATTTAAGAAGGAATTTCCTTCTCTCTTTTTTTGAAGGGGGGATTAATAAAATCAGGGATCCAGGAGAAAAGTCTTCTCTGCTGTGGCTCCTGTCCTCTGGAACATGCTACCCTCTGAGGTGAGATTGGCTCCTACCAGTGATAGGATTCAAGTAATTTAACAACCGGTTCTCTGCCCTAATGATTTCTTCTAAAAACCAGTTTGCCAAACTACTCAGAAAATTAACAATCGGTTGTCCAGAAGTGGTGCAAACTGGCTGAATCCCACCACTGGCTCCCACCATCCTGATGTCTAAAACCTTGCTCTTTCCAATGGGGGAGGGGCTTCATACAAGAGATGGTTGACCAATTAAAACCTAATCCCACCTCTCTGCCAGGTGTATCTGGCTCCCTCCTTTGCCATCTTGTATTCATGATTTTTAACTGCTTTGTTATATTACAATTTAGGATGTTAATGTTTTTTTAATGTCTTTATGTTCTAAGCCACCCAGAGTTGTTGGACACAAGAAGCCTGGCAAATAAATTTCATAATAAATAAATAAATATTTTTAATAATTAAGTTATTATATATTACAAATCAATATGAACAGCAGTAGTTTGCAGTGGGGTTTAAGATAAAAATCTAGACTATTCATAGGCATAGTACAAACTACAGCACTCAGCCAGCCTGAGCAATAGTACAGCAGTTAGAGAAGAGGTGTCAAACTGGCAGCCCATGGACCACACCCATCCCAGCCCCGCAAAGGGGGAAAATGTCACTAAACGTCACATGTCACAGCAACGTGACACCACAAGTTTCACACCACGAGTTTCACAACTCTCTCTATAACTTTGAGAGTTATAAATTCCTTAAACCCATAAATACACTTCTTGATGTGTGGTTTTAGGATTCAAAATATGTAAATAATGGTGTTTAGGATGTTTCATATATTTAATTCCAGATCTCCTGACAGGTATGCATTTGATATTTTATACAAAAATGTAATAAACATAATGCACCTGTTAACCTCCTGCATTTATTATTTCTGATTTCTGACACTGTATGCTGTGGGCTCAATAGCTATCTATTAGTCTAAGTAAGCTATTGGTAAAGATATAGCAGTTCCTTCCAAAGACACAGGATACAGACAAATGGTCAACGCACAACTTGTAATATTTTGTATTATTATCTAAACCAGGGCACAGTAAAATCAGTTTATCTGGTGAGTCCCAAGACAAGCTGTGCTTTTAGAATACAGAAATTATGTTGCATGAGATAATCAAAATGTTGCTCCTGCAGTGGTGCAATCAAACAATGAAATTATAATTGCATTCTTGGCTATGTATAAAAGAGACTGTTCACATTGTTGTAGAGCACAAACTGTGCACTGTGAGCATCAAATGAATGTTACACATCAAATGAATCCAACTACTGAACTGAATAACCAAATGCTGATTAAGGCATAACAATAGCTCTAATTGCCAACATTTCCTGCATAATGGTTTGAGATTCCTGGCTGGCTGAATATTCTGGAATCTAATTGGTTTTGAATGCCTGAATACGTAGGAGGCTTGTGAAATTAGTATGTGATTAAGTGCCCTCGGATTTCAGTTATATATCAGTTTGATTGATCACAGTGTCTACTTTTTTTTTCAGTGCCATTTTAATTTTGAATAGTCACTAAATGAATGGTTGTAAGTCAAGGACTACCATAGGCATGTGGAGTTTATTTTTACTTCCAAACTTCAAATTTGTGCTCATACAAAGATGTAGTCCCTCAAAATACAAGAAAAAAAGATAGAAAAAACATAACGTTATTCAATATACTATCTAAAGCAGACATATCTGCTTTAGATACAGTATATTGAATAACATTATGTTTCTTTTTTGTTATAAAATAATCTTTATTGGTTATACATTTTTAAAAAAAATAAGACATACAAATACAAATACAACTTTAAACATACAACCCCCCCTCCACTCCCCCCCACCCCCACCCCCGCGGTGACAGTCATTCACAGCCCAACTTTTTTTTTCTTCCTCATTGTTTAGTCTCTAACCAGCATCTTCTTGTTACAAAGTTCAGGGATCTATTACAATACCCATGTTCACTTCTGGTTCCCATTGTTAACAATTGCTATTTAACTTTCCCCGTTTTAAGTCCCTGCTGTTCTCCTTGTCGCCCACATATACCATAGGTTCCAGCTAAGATAATGTTCCGTTTCTCCTTTGTCCCTCAGCCAACCCGTCATTCTATCCATTTCTGCACATTCATAAATCTTTTTAATTATGGCATCTTCCGATGGTATGGTAGTAGATTTCCAAAATTGCGCATAGGTTATTCTTGTGGCCACAATTATATGTAGGCTCAAATGCCATATAGATTTACTCATGTTTTCTGGTTTTATGCTTAGTAAAAAGATCTCAGGTTTCCATTCCATGCTTGCCCCGGTAACCTCTGTTAGCCAGTTTTGAATCCTTCTCCAGTATTTCGTGGCCTCAGTACAAGACCACTAAATATGGTAGAATGTGCCATCCCTTCTTCCACATTTCCAACATAGTGGAGATAACCCAGAAAACATTTTGGCTAACCTCGTTGGGGGGAAGTGCCATCTATAAACCATCTTGTATATGTTTTCTTTAAACACTGTAGATATTGTGTCTACTTTTGAACTATAAAAGGAACTACCAGAGATTATTATAATAACTATGTACAAGCCATGGGACTTGTTATACTAAACAAAATTCAACATAAGCAGAAGCTATTCACTGTGGAAAGATAGCTGTGGTATTTCTAAACACGCTCTATGGGTCTTGCAAGTAAAAATATATCAATAAAATTTCAAAATACATGGAAATTATTTTCATATTCATTCCTTTCTTATGGAAGATCGGTTATGTCAGTGTCCAACACTTCCTCTCCAAGCAGAGACAGTGCTGTTTCAAATCTGAATTAGCCTGCAGGAAGTTATATGTATGAGTGATCCACAGGAGGAAAGGATATCACTGAAATGGATATACACGGAAATTATTAAAATAATAATGATATTAGAAGCCATTTCTTTGGGGGGAACTTTGCCCTTTTTTTATTAAAAAGTTTTTTTAAAAATTTTCTCTTTCAAATTAATTCACAAATATACACTCTTATAGTTACTATTTAGCATTTATCTATTCACCATTAATTTTATCGTTATTTTCTTACAAATATATAGAATACAGTTTGGGTCACTTCCTTGCCACCTTATGCCTCCATCTTATTTTGCAGCAACCTTACTCCTTCTATCTTCTCAACCTCCCTTCTCTGCCTTTTTCTTTCCTCCTCTCCTTTCCTCCTCTCCAACCTCCCTTCTCTGCCTTCTTCTTTCCTCCTCTCCTTCCTCCTTTCTTCTTCCTCTCTCTTTCCCTCCCTCCTCCACTCTCCTCCTTACCCTCTCTCCTACTCTTAATTCCCCTCCCTTACTTCCTCTGCTTACCCTTTCTTCCTTTCCCTCCTCATCCTTCCTCCTTTCCGTTGTTGCCCTTGCTTATTTACTTTCTCTGATGGGTTCTCGGGGTGGCATTTCAGCAATCCCAACTTTATGTTTTCATACAAATAATTTAATTTGTTACATTTTATTTCTAATAATAATTCCACTTGTATCATTTTTAACTTGTATGCATGCATTTTAATGCTTTCCTACTTCCGGGGTGGGGGGGGGAATGTTGCCTTTAAAGGCTCATTAACAGTGTGCATTTCCTTAAATATTATACATGGTAATACCTAGTTTCAATAATCATCAACAAAGTTAAGCTAGCAGTTTCAAAAACAAGCATTTAACTTACAACTAAAATGAAAACAAGACCACTTACTTTATTTCTTTTAATTTCTCTTCATTGTCCCTCAGTGGAAACTTTCTTCCTTATTTTCAGCCATACCGCTCCTTGAAGGGAGCACATCAGTGCTAAATCTGCAACCTCCAGCTAAGCATGTTAATATAATCTCAAATGGGATGAAGGTGCGTAGGTGTGGGTAGGTAAAGCAGAAACTAAACCGGAAATTCTTCTTTTCTCAACTAAGAAAAATGGATTGGAATGTCTTGGTTAGCCCCACCTGATTCATTGATCTATGTATCTTTATAGGAAAGGAAAACAAGTGTTGACACTACCAAGAGATAGCAAATTTTATCAAACTGCCAATAGCATTCTGTTTATTCATCTTTCTCTTTTATGATTTTTTTTCTTTTTTTTCCTCCTGCCCTTTCTATCCTTCTTTTCCCTCTTTTTCTTTTAATTTTATCATTTCATCTTTGTTTCACACCGAAGTTCTTTTTATTAATTTAGATGGTTTTTCATCAGTACTGCATTCTATTGTTCTATTTAGTCCTGTTCAAATATTATTGCTCAGAAGGTTTTATATAATATATTTAATTCCAGATCATCTGTCAGGTATGCTCTGTCTCTCTCTGTCTCTCTCTCTGTCTCTGTCTCTGTGTGTGTGGGGGAGGGGGTGTGGGTGGGTGGGTTTGTGCAGGGCTCACAGGGTCAGTATTCTCTCCGCTCCCATTCACCATCTACATGAAGCTGTAGGGTGAGGTCATCCATCACTACAGACCGAGATATATCATCAATATAATGATGATGCTCAGCTATATATCTCAGCCCATCATGAGTTGTTGTGCTGTGACCTGCCTTTCATTGTGATCTGCCTCTCACAGTGCTTGGAGGCTGTTAGGGGCTGGATGGGGAGCCACAGGCTGAAACTAAACCCTGACAAGACTGAATGGCTCTGGATTTGAGGTTCTTTGGTCCATGGAGAATTGCCACCTTTGATCCTGGATGGGGTGGCACTTCCCCAAACAGACCCAGTAATCTAGGGGTTCTCCTGGACTCACGACTCCTGCTGAAAGAGCAGGTGGCAGTCAAGGCCAGGAGGGTGTTTGCACAATTGCAGATTGTGCACCAATTGCATCCTTTCCTGGACCAACAATCCCTACTCACAATCACTCATGCCCTGTCTTGACTATTGCAACACGCTCTACATGGGGCTGCCACTGAAAAGCATCCTGAAGCTGTAGTTGATGCAAAATGCAGCAACCCACATGGTTTTGTGCAGACTTTGGTGTACATATGTGTCACCTCACTTGCGGGAGCTGCATTGCATGCCGATTCGCTTCTGGGTGCAATTCAAGATGTTGGTTGTCACCCTTAAATCCCTTCATGGTTTGGAACCAGGTTATCTGAGAGACCTATTTGTTGTGGCCCAGCAGGAGCCGATGGAGCTGCCACCAGACTCCGACAGCGAGGGGCCCTATGAGTCAGCCCTGGAGGATGTGGAGGACCCTGGACAGGGTTCCGACCCCGAGCAGGGCTCAGAGAGACTGGTTGGCCACCAGGTGGTGCCTGAGCCTTAGATCAGTGGGGAGGAGACAAGAGAGAGTGATCCAGAAACCAACAGTGAGTTGTTCCGGGATGCAAGCCATCAAAGGGCTACTCAGCGTCAAGAACAACTACGTAATTACAGGAGGTAAGTACGCTCAGCTAATGGTCATTAAGCTCCTCTCCAGACTATAAATGAGACTGCTTGTGTCATGCCCTTCTTGCAGAAGTCAACGCTTGGACTAAAGAGAAATGAACTTGGCAGGCTAGATTGCTGCTAGAGTTAGTCTGATTTGCTGCCAAGGTTTGTCGGACTTGCTGCCAAGGTCTTTGTCCGTTTGTTTATTTGGCTTTCAGCCACCGAGAGTCTGGTCTTGTTATTAAAGGACATTCCATTTTATGCCTGTCTCGGCTTTCGTTACTGGATGCAGGAGTGGGGTCAGAACACCTACTCTAGTGGGTTGAGACATCCATCCAACCCACTGGACTGGGGAGGCAAGGAATATTGCAATATTGCACGTCCTGTCCACTAAGGAGATACATCCATAAGGGATCCAGAAGTAGGGCCTTCTCTGTGGTGGCTTCCTTCCCTCTGGAACATCATCCCTCTGGAAATTAGATTGTCCCCACTCTGACACTCTTTTGGAAGGCCCACAAGATGTAGATTTGCCAGTGAGCCTGGAAAACCCAGCCTGGGATAGATAGCCATTAAATGGCTGGTATGATTGTGTGTTGTCACTGGGGGGGGGGGGGTATTATTTTATTATTTTTACTTATTTTATATTGTGTTCTTATTTCCTGTAAGCTGCCTTAATTCGCCATGAGAGAGTAGGCGGCAGTATAAATTTTCCAAATACAAAATATAATAAAATAATAAAATAATTAGGCTTATATTTGCCACAAATGAAAATGGAAGTTTCCTCCTTTGTTACTTTTTATCTGCTTCCTGCAGTTTTCTCTTTTTTCTTTTTTCTCTCTTTTCCTTTCATTGTTTTCTTCATTCCGTATTAGTTTGTATTAGTTTTTACCCGCCATTTCAAACTTTTAATAAAACATACACAAAATAATCGATACTCTGCTTTCATCAATCGCTCTGTTTCCACAGGAAAATACCATCTGCACAGGCAAAATGGCTGCCAGATGGTATTTGGTTATACATCTGTCTCCCTAATTGTAAACAAAGTAATTATGAGATTTCAGAGTGCTTTTTCAGTGTATTCTTAACATGTAATTAAATTAGGAAAATAAGAAAATGCCTACTTTTGCCCAGCAGGGTTGAAGTATATTATGCTGAATGATTCTAAGTTCTTATAGGCTTTGTCCCCAGTTGCCCTTGATAGCAATGGTGGCAGTAGCCTGTTCCTGCAAAATTGTGCCATCTCAAAAGCTCTTTGGGAAGCAGGAAAGTTGCTCACTTAGAATCAACTTTCTGCAGGGTCTCTTGGTGGCTGGATGGCACTGCCAGCCCCCCCCCCTCCTCACTTCCCTCCTCCAATAAGTTTTGTCGCCTTCCACTTTGCCACACTTTAAGAAAAATCTTAAAATGTTCATTCATTCTTTAGCCTTCCCTCCATAAGCAGCCTCACTTAATCTGATGCTGGATTTTATTTTAATTTATGTTTGACTCTATCCCTCTCTATAATCTATATTTAATCTATAATTTATATTTCTAAGAAGAAATTTCCTGACATTGAGAACAATTGGTCAATGGAACAGCTTGCCTCCTGGAGTTGTGCATGCTCTATCACTGAGGGTCTTCAAGAAAAGATTTGACAACCATTTGTCCAGGATGGTATAGTATGAAGTCTGGGGCAGCAGTTTGGACTAGAAGACCTCCAAGCTGTTTAATTCTATGATCTGGCTCTATGATTCTATCTACAATAGCTCCATCTATCATAATGCTTATTGTTACCACTTGAAGTCAGACTATTTTACATTTTTAGGATCATAGAGTTGGAAGAAGCCAATGAAGCCTTCAAAATAAGAGATCTGGTTATCAGCAGCAAGTAGATAGTTTTAATAATCCCACTTCACAACACCTAGTTTGTTGCATTGTCAAAGCAAGGCCTCTCTCCTTCCCTCCTCTTTGGAGTTATTTCTGGCGTGGGGGGAAAAAAGAGACAAGCCAATCTAGAGAAGGCTAGGCAAAGTCAGGTTTACTATCTTTAAGGAAAAGTATTCATTTTAAAGTCCTGGATCTCAGAACACACGAAGGAAGTATCTCTCATCTTTTGCTGTTCTTCCGCATAAACTGGTAATAACTTCTGCTCCTGCAGGTACATTACATCTAGCCAGCATGATTTCACCAATGCCCTTCTAAGACAACATAAACCAGTCACCATTATCACAACATGTGGTTACAAATTCTATTATCCCCCATAAATTCTTTACAGCTGTTTTTTTTCTCCCAAATGTGAATAAACAAGTTCCTGGGGAACTGTCCTCTTGAAATGCTTTTTTAATTTGGACACTGCATAAATTAATATTAGTTTAATCAGCCTAGTTTTTTAAATGATATCTGTTCATCTTGTTATATTCAAGAGACAAGTCCATGTAATGTAAATGCTCTTTCTATGGTATTCTACTTTATTTAGGAAGAAGTACGCAAGAGATCATTTGATGTGACATTCACTGAACCTTGAACAATCATGTACATCAGTGGTGGGTTTCAAATTTTTTTAGAACCTCTTCTGTAGGGTTTGTGGGAGTGGCTTGCCAGCCATGTGACTGAGTGGGAGTGGCTTGGCAGTCATGTGACTGGATGGGCATGGCCAACTTGTAAAATGTGGTGAAACTCACTTAACAATGCTGTTGCTTAGCAACCAAAATGTTGACTGAGAAACTCTGGCATTTGAACCACGCAAGTCTTAAAGCTGTCAAGTTACAAGACCCTTGCACCCCCTAACCCTTTAGAAAAAAAACTCAGGGGTGTTCAAACTTGATAGCTTTAAGACTTGTGGACTTCAACTCCCAGAATTCCTCCTCCAGTCATGTTGGCTCAGAAACTCTGGCATTGAAGTGTGCAAGTCTTAAAGCTGTCAAGTTACAAGATCCTTACACCCCTAATGCTTTAGAAAAAAACCCAGGGATGTTCAAACTTGACAGCTTTAAGACTTTAAGGTTTTTGGGCGATTGGTGAGCCAGCCAATCAGTAAGCGGTGGGCAAGGCAAGTGTGGTGCAGACGGGCAGGGGGAGGGAGCTGGAACCGGTTCTAAATGGCACAGTAGATTTGTGGAATCTCTTCTATAGAAGAGGTTAGAACCAGCAGGAACCCACCCCTGATGTACATGCTCAACTATGTCATATCTTCAATCAAATCTCAAATCAATAAACAGAGATTCTTTATTCTTCAGACTTCTCGTGTAAATCACTCCAATATTTTTTTTCAAGCACTGTTCAACAGAATATGATTTGCACCCCCTCCCCAGATGTAATTGTAACAGTATTTGCATAAAATATGTCCTTTAATTCTTGACAGGCAAAAGTCAAAATACAACAGGAAAAAAAGTGTTTTCAGAAAAGCTAGATGCAATTCATTCCCTTTAACAATAGTGTATGGTAGACAAGACAACTCCACAAATAATCCTAGAATTTAAAAAAAAACACATTGAAGGATGACCTTTGAAGGGGATGATTTCACAGTCTTGTTAAATGAAGACAATATTGGAGTGGAACACAGTAGGGTTATGTAACATTTTAAAAATTTGATTGTAGAAAGGTTCTTCAGACAACAAAAGACTACAAACATAGCAACTGCCCACAGCTCCTTAAAACAGCTGTGTCACTTTCTGGAATGTTTGGTAGACCAGCTACACAATATATTATTTAAGATCTAAAATAATAAAATAATGGGTCTCAAGCTTTCCTGAAATAATTCCATCTTCTTGGAAACTACCATAAATTTGGATAAAAGTTATGTTTATAAATATACTTCCCTTTATCATCCCAAAGGTGCTTTTTCAAGAGGCAATTTTATCTTTTTTTTCCCTTTTTTCTTTTAGTTTGAGAAACAGGTAGATTTGTGCTCCTCTCTATGGCATGGATGTCAAACTTGTGGCGTCATGGCAACATGTGACCAGGGGTGTTATTCGAATTTTTTCATATCAGTTCTGTGGGAGTGGCTTGGTGAGGGGATCATGTGACTGAGTGGGTGTGGCCAACTTGCCATCACTCATGGCCCAGTGTTGGGTTTCAAAAATTGTTCAAACCTACTCTGTGGGTGTGGCTTCCTTTGTGGGAGTGGCTTGCCGCCCATGTGACTGGATATGAAGATGCCGATGACACTTGTCAGAACTACCTTAAATTACCTCACACACAGCACTGGCATGCATAAGAATATGATGTAAACTTGTTTTTTAAAAGGCATCTTTGGTTTGCGTTAAAACAACTTCAACACACGCAATGTTCTGATTGCACCACAAGCACAGTAGTCATCCTTACCTTTCACAGAGGCACGGAGTTTAGAATAATCATATCCAAGGACCAGTGGTGGGCTTCAAAAAATCTTGGAACCTCTTCTGTAGGTGTGGCCTGCTTTCCGGGTCCACTGGTAGAACCTCTTCTAACCAGTTCGGTAGATTTGACGAACCGGTTCTACCGAATAGGTGCGAACTGGTAGGAACCTACCTCTGTTATGGCCATGCCTACTCAGTCACAAGAACTCCTCCACCAAGCCAGACCCACAGAACCCGGTAGGAAAAAAAATGAATTTCTACCTATCTACCTATTTTCTGCCCAGGCCTGGCCTAATCTGTCAAAGGCCTCCTCCTGCATGCCGCCCCCTCTCATTTCCTTTCCTTCAGAGGCCCCGGCCCTAGTCCTGCTTCCTCCCCCAAGACGGTCTCTTTCTTTTGGCTTACCTTCCTCTCCCAGTGGCTGGTCCAGACTCCGGAAGGCAAGCTCTCTTTTTGGGTGCGATTGCGAGATCCAGCCGCTGCCTCTTTGCCAACCGCTCCGACAGGCTAACCAATGTATGGCAGTAAAAAGATACAAAACTCCAACTATTTCTATTGGACATTTGGAGTTATGGAGCTCTGATACAGTAGCTCAAGGCAAGTCTTTTCTGCAATCTAACTTAGACTGAGCCTGACACTGAAATTTTAAGATTTTTTAACTGTAACATGCAGAGTGATTCACAATAAATGAGGATATAAGAGAAGATGAGAAATGAAGGAAATACATTTTTAAAAATTATGTACTTTTATTGCTGGATTTATATGGCCATCTATCTCATACCATGGCTCTAGGCAGCTCACAACAATCCATAAAATATTAAAAACAAAAAATACCCTCCCACCCAGGTATTGAACAAACCATCTTACAGCTTATCCCTATCAATCTCATTGCTTCTGGGAAGAGCCTTTGCACCTTTCCTGAAGGCTTACCTAATAGATATCTGCAGGGATTGAGCTAAAGATAAGGAAATTAGAAATAACGGGTGTATCAGTGGTGGGATTCAGCCAGTTCGCACCTATTTGGGAGAACCGGTTGTTAACTTTCTAAGCAGTTCGGAGAACCAGTTGTTGGAAGAAATCTCATTTTGTTTTTTTCCACTTTACAGGGCTAATCCTGTAAGGAAGGCAGGAAGGAAACATTCTGGTGTTGTTTCTAGCCTAATTTTTATTGCTCTGCTTACAGAAACTGTCTCTCTGGTTAACCCTTATTACAATGTAAAAGCTGGGGTGAAGCGCCCATCGATGTGAGTGATGTTGTGTTGGCCACGCCCACCCAGTCACATGATCACCGAGCCTTGCCTACCCAGCTGGTTATTAGGGCAGAGAACCAGTTGTTAAATTTTTTGAATCCCACCATTGGAGTGTATGTGTGTAAACACAAACCCAAACTTTCACAGTTCCTCCTAAGAGCCTTTTTTTATAAATTGGGATTCATCAGGTTCTATGAGATGACTTTTTAATTCACAGTAAAGATCATGATACCTGGGGTAATTATGCTAAACAAATTAGTTGGACTGTCTGGTTTACAGATCAGTTTTGAAAACTCGTTTTGAGAGTGGCACCCTAATTCCTACACTACGGTTTTTAAAATCGTTCTGTGCCAGAACAGTTCCATGTTGATATAATACAGGCAGTCTTTGATTCATGACTAGTCACTTAGTCACCAAATTATGATGCATGTGCCCTCCCAAAGGTAAACACTGAAGTTCCGACGGCCCCAGTCATATGACCACATTTCAGGTGTTTAGCAACTGGCTTGTGTTTCCAGGGCCCTATGGTAACATGATCACAATTTATGAAGTTGTTTGCTGAAAACTGGGGGTTTGTTTATTTATTTATTTACAGTTTTCAGCAAAACACTTCATAGCAAACGCGGCTTAACGACTGATTCACTTAACAACTGCTACAAAAAAGGCTGTAAAAGTTGATCAGTCGTGTGATGACTCACTTTAGAACTGTCATCACTTATGTTGGTAATGGGCAGCCTCCATTATGGTCATAACTCGAGGACTATCGCTAAGGCAGCCTGTAAAAATAAGAAAACACGGTAACCTCCTTGCACACTTGAGCTGTTTTTCTTGTTCTATTCCACTGTGTGATGGAGAAGTAATAAATACCAAAGGCTCCATAGGCATTTCCACCTGAATGCCAAATCCACTAAAGCCTTGTCTGAAACATAAAAGGTGTGTCATCAACTCTAGAGCAGGTTCGCCCTGTTTCTGTTTAGCAATGAAGACAGGGTGTAGTGATATTTCAGTTTAAAGGTCTCCAGGGTCATTTTGGAGTTTCCCTTTCTTTTTTCTTTTTCTTTTCTTTTTTTCTAAAAGCAGCAACAACAGGTCAAGCCAAACCTCAAAACAACAGAAACATATCAGTGATGTATATACTCATGGAACATTCTTTTTTAAAAAAAAAAAAAAAAAAAAACCTTAATGAAGTATTATTAATCACAAGTCTTTCCAGGCAATTCATAATGCACAAGATAGCCATTTATTATGCATCTTCATATGCATTAGATGCATGGGACTCAGATATTTTCTCCCTCTGAGAAATTGTTCCTATGGCAGATATGAGATATCCTAAGCCTTTATACTGAAATGACCCATTACTGGGGACAAGGTAATTTTGTTCCTCGCAATCTCTTGATGTCTCTCTTGGATTTGTGAATGTTAGCTGTAATTTAGTTTCTCAAAGGCCACAAGACATTAACATAAAGCGCTCTTTGTTGATTAGATTTACATGCTACCTACTCATACAGAATCGTGACAGCTTACATCCACAATTAAAAACAACCTGCAAACAGCAGTTTAAACTTCCATAGTAATGAATAGACTACAAGTAAAACATCCACAGTAGTAGTAATTAATATATTAATTAAACAGTAATAATAATTAATTTGCCTCTGGGTCTAGATATTGTTATGTGTATAGGTAGCCCTTGATTTACGACCACAATCGAGCCCATAATTTCTGTTGCTAAGTGAGACATTTGTTAAATAAGTTTTGCCTGATTTTTACAACCTCTCTTGCCACAGTTGTTAAGTGAATCAGTGCACTTGATAAATTAGTAACATGATTCTTAAGTGAATCTGGTTTCCCCATTGACTTTGCTTGTCAGAAGGTTGCAAAAGGTGACCCCCAGGACACTGCAACTGTCACAAATTTGAGTCAGTTGCCAAGCATCTGAATTTTGATCACATGACCATGGGGATTGTAAGTGTGAAAAACGGTCATAAGTCACTTTTTCCAGTGATGCTGAATCTTCGAACAGTCACTAAATGAACTGTTGTAATTTGAGGACTACAGGTTGTGACAGAATTGTCATCCAATGCCAATAGGATGTGTGGGTTTCTGTGTGAGTCCCAACTGGCATCCCAACCTTATTTCCTATTCTGTCACATCCTGAAATCTCATCCACTTGTAAACTCTTGGTTTGAGGCTTGCATTTTTAATTTTCCTTAATTTTAGTAACATGATAGAGCATGGGTGTCAAACTCCCGGCATCACTTTGCTGTCATGTGATGTTTTGTGATGGTTTTTCCCCCCCCTTCTTGGAGCTGGGGTGAATGTGGCCTGCAATGTGGCAGCCCGCTGCCTGCCAGTTTGACCCTCCCTGTTTAGCGCTTCATCTCTTTTTCTCACTGCTGATCCCAATTATACTACAAAGTCACTGAAAAAAACTCTGACCCCCCACTTCTTATTCTCCATTCTAACGTTCACAATCTTATATGTATTTATTCCAAAGCACTTCCCGGTGAGTCCAGTGAAGCATACTCTTCTGTAAATGAGTCTAGAACTGCAAGTTAAATAATTATTCCATTCCCTTTCAACTCAGTTGGAGTTGCAACTGGATGGCAGCAGAATTCAAAACCCTTATCTGGAATTTACAAGAAATAAAATTGCCCTATAATCCATAGTAACTCACTGACTAACTTTCACAACTTACCACACAGATATGCAAAGGGAATAAAATGAAGGCTTTGAGCTTCTGGAGGTCAATATCAATATCAATCTAACCAATCAGAAATATAAACAGGGTGAGAGTTAAGAACAACCTTTAGTAAACAGATTAAATGCCTTACCAATCAATCAAGATTTGTCATCCAACCAGCTACCAAAAAAGCATTTTTATTATTTCCTGTTTAAGATTAAGAAGCTGTTCCAATTCCAAAGAGAAAGGCAGCATATTTATGCTCAGAGGTGCTTTTCCCTAAAGCTATTCTGTTAAGGAAAATTGGAAGGCTCCAATTCCCTTTTTGCCTGCCAAAATAATTTTGCTTGCCAGGAAGTTTTGCACACCAGTGAATTATGTCCATTTCTTTTAGTTGTCTTGTCCTTTTGGCCTCTGTGAATTTATACGCCCATGCCATGATCATAACAAGTATATCTCACCAATCGATTATGCCCACTGCAGGCAAAAATATTTTGGATGTGAAATTTTAACACTAGTGGTAGATAAAAAGGGAATAAGTACTGAAGTACACTTCAGTATTGTTTCTGCAAAAATGAAATCCGTGGAATCGAGGTGGTATTCAGCAGGTTCTGACCAGTTCTGGAGAACAGGTTGCCGAAATTTTGAGTAGTTCAGAGAACTGGTAAACAGCATCTCTGACTGGCCCCACCCCCATCTATTCTCTGCCTCCCGAGTCCCAGCTGATCAGGAGGAAATGGGGATTTTGCAGTAACCTTCCCCTGGAGTGGGGAGGGAATGGAGATTTTACAGTATCCTTCTCCTGCCACGCCCACCAAGCCACGCCTACCAAGCCATGCCCACAGAACCGGTAGTAAAAAAATTTGAATCCCATCACTGGTGGAAGCAGATGGTTCTTGAATTCTAAAGTAGAAAGTTTTAAATAAAAGCAAGGACAGATCTTTAATAAAAAGATGTTTTATTTATCCCCTTTAATATTTCCAAGCTATATTTTCAGATGCCTCTAATGGGTTGTATTTAACAGTGACATTTTATTGCTCATGAAATGAGAGGGCTAGAAGAAAATTATAATCCATCTCTGCCAGTGAAAATAAAAATGCCTTTGACAGGGTTATGAAAGATGACTGCACAGTCTGTCCTAAATTGAAAGGCTGGCCTGTGGGAACCATGAAATGAAACTCTGGATCTCCCGCTATTTGTATCCTTTCCCTTGTGGACAAACTTCAAACTGTCCTCACTAGGAGAATTTATCCATCAACTTGTAAAACAACGCCTTGCCCACGCCCTATTTATTTTAGCCAGCGCAAGGCGCTCTGGGAAAGGGAGTCCATTCTGATCTTTCTCTCCGTAAATAGACATGTGGCCTTCCGGAGGTGCCGACTACAACTCCCAGCATTCAGAGGGACTTTTATATCGTAGGGAGAAAAAAGTATACATAAAAGAAGCAGCATGCGCTTAGTTGTAAACTTGATTCTTCGAATGCCGCTGGTTTTGAAACGAGCTTCTATGAATGATAGGTGGTGAGTTTGGGGATATTTGACTATTAAATATTTGAATATTGAATTGCATGCTTGTTTTTGTCATTAGAAAAACTGTAACCATCCAACTTTTTGCGATCAATCACCATCTTTTCTATCGCTTCCCCAATTCGTGCCGGCTCCTTAAAAGGAAATATTTGCCTAATGCTGTTTCCTTTCAATCTGTTCTGTTTCTCCGCTTATGTGCGCCTTTCTCTCCTTGCCAGAAACCAGGAGGGAAAGTGAGATTTAGTGGCTACAGTATTGCAGTCATCGGAGATGATGAAGGTAGATTAATTATTTATGTGTGAGTAGTATAGGACAAGGAAGAAGGCGAACCAATAGTTATCTCGGAATTTATTCATTTCATTTCACTCTGGTCCCCATGACCGACCCAGCTTGGATCTGGCAACATTATTCTGGGACTCGTATATTTGCCTTAATTCATTTGTTCATGTCTACTTAATATGACTAGCTATAAACAAGGTGCGGTTGAATTGCATCCATAGCCAACTTTTGTGATTCTCTGAGCACTGGCTCTGAGTTTCTTCCTATAATTTATCCATTTTCTCTACTTATTTATTATAACTTCTTGATTGCAAACAGGTATTCCAACTTTTATAGATGAAGCTGAACTGCCCCAAATTATTTACTAGCTAGAAACTAACATATAAGCATCTCGCTGAATCCAGTCAAGCTCCCTCGCTATTAAACCTTCAATTAATAATAATCAAGGTTGACTCAGCCTTCCATCCTTCCCAGGTGGGTAAAATGAGGACCCAGATTGTTGGATGCAATAGGCTGACTCTGTAAACCGCTTAGAGAGGGCTGTAAAAGCACTATGAAGCGGTATAGAAGTGTAACTGCTATTCAGTGGTGGGTTGCTAACAGTTTACCCCGGATCGGGCGAACCGGTGATGGCAGCAGGAGCTCTGCCCACCCACCCAGACGCTTCTGCACATGTGCAGAAACATCATGCGCGCACACAAGTGAATCGGTAGTAAATGAAATTGAAGCCCACTACTCGTGCTATTGCTATTGCTAATAAACTAAAGAGTGTTGTGAAATAACACTTCCTGGGAGCCTCCAAACCATCTTTAAATGCAACAAATTGCAGAACTGAAATAGCAGTTTGCTGTAAGCCTGATTCCAGACTGATTGCAGCAATGTTAGTGATAAAAATGAGAAGTTGATTCGTTGCTCTTATAGGCATTTTTATATGTGGCACTTACAGTGTGGAAGTACTTAGGATGGTATTCCTGGAAGATTTCTATAGACGAATGATTCTTTTCTAGCCCCTTTCTTAAATTTTTACCTAGGCCCCTTCTTCAGCCACTTTAAATTCTGTGGCGTTAATTCTAATTCACTTTAGAATTAGAGCCGAGGTGGCGCAGTGGTTAGGGTGCAGTACTGCAGGCCACTTCAGCTGACTGTTATCTGCAGTTCAGCGGTTCTAATCTCACCGGCTCAAGGTTGACTCAGCCTTCCATCCTTCCGAGGTGGGTGAAATGAGGACCCAGACTGTGGGGGCGATATGCTGACTCTGTAAACCGCTGAGAGAGGGCTGAAAGCCCTATGAAGCGGTATATAAGTCTAACTGCTATTGCTATTGCTTTATCTACCCAGAGAAGGTAAATGTCATCCAGCACAGGAGTCAAGGAACCTCAGTGATCCCCCATTCAGGGCTTTGAATTGCTATGATTGGCACAGCACAGCAAGAGGCTGTCAGGGCTGACCATAAAATTTTGCACATCAAGGAAAGGGCAATACAGGAGAACCAGGGCTAAGGTAGGCACTGATTCTTGGTAATATAAAAAGCAATTATTAAAACAAATCACACTCCTGAAACTGTCAAACTGGCTAATGCTGAAGTTGGGAAGATGCTGAACTAGACTGGACTGGACTGGATAGACGTTGGCCTTATCCAGACACAGTTCTTTTATATACTTATGCAATGTTTCAAGACAAGCAAGCCTACATTTGCTGCAGTATTGGAGCTATATCAAGTTGGCATGGCACACATACAATAGACATTTTATTCTCCAGACTGGTACAAAGAATGCTCAAGAATCTATTTTTACTCCCTCTTCCTAAAAATTAACATTATAAAGAAAAATCAACAGGTATCTGTACTTTTCATTATTTTAAAAAGTGTGCCTTGTATTTATATCCCGTCTTATCTTATGCAAACACATCAGGCATACATGGGGGTTTCCCCTCATTTCATCCTATAGCAAAGAGTAGCAGAAGGAATTACTGGTTCAAAATAATCCCATGAGATCTTTAGTCAAGTGCAAATTTGAGTGTGCTTGGATCTAGTCTGGTCCCTAGATAGCTTCCAATGAACAAAAGTTATTTTATTGAAAGAATATAACAGTGACAAGCTTTACTGGATGAAAAGTTCTATCAATCTGATACCTCCCAATAAAAAATGATTTGGCTTTAGGCTTGTTTATTTATTTTTTAAGAAACATAACACTTTTTTAAAGTCCCCAAATGTTAAAGCCTTTTTTCAGGATCTGATTATAAAAGATTCACCTATTTTTATATAAAATATGTATTTCCATTCCGAGCAACAGACAAATCAGTAAATCAATACAAAAGTGCCATATTTTTTTACTTTGGACTGAATTACATGTCATAACAGAATGTTCGCTGAATGCATACTCACTCATTTGGGGTTCTCTGTTTTCTTTTTTTAGCAAATTGCATGACTAAGCTGTTATTTCTCAACTCAATTTGAATTAGATTTCATCATTTACAGTTGGATACTGGCTCCATAGAACAACATTTTGTCCAATTATATGAGAAGTTTATGCTGAGTGAAAGCAGGCCCGGCTGTAAGGCAAAATGAACTTCAGACAGCCAGTGCTTGTATATAGCACTCCCCGAAAGTAGAAGTGGACCTTCTCCTCAACTCCATATCTGCTATGCTAGTCTGTTGCCTTCAAGAACAGTGGAAGATGTCTCCATAGCCAATATTAACAGAAAGCTTTTGCTCATGGAAGGAACACCATCTTGTTTTTTGTTTTTTTTACCTCAGAAAGCTTATTGCTTCACTCTATCTTACAGCATATCACAGCACAGATGTGAAAGTGTTTTCTTCCTCTTTGGGGTATAGAGTAAAGAATGCCATAAGTCTGATATCTGCTCTCTTGCCATTAAATGAACTTGATGGATCAACTATTTTCTTTCTCCCTTTCAAGGTGAGAACAGAAGATGGCAGACCCTCACAGCACCATCATAAACCCCAGCATTAACCAGGTGAAGTATTAATCACAACAATGCTTTACATGCACTACTATTTGAAAGGTTTGTGCCACTGTCTGCTTTTTGCAAAGGGGTAAGTTTTGCTGCTCAGCTTCTGCAAATCATGAAGGAAGAAGCACTTTCATTTTGCCTAATATTGGGCCAGCAGCAAGCCTGGGTCCCCAAAACAGCGTTATATGGTCCCAAGCTCCTTGTTTCTTTCCTTGATACCACCACCCTTTAAAAATAGAGGGATTTTTTTTTTTGACAGTAGTGACATAACATGCTAATCTACTGTATGTTAAACTAAAATGTGGTTTGTAGAATTATCTCAATTATTCTAGAGTTGAGAAATCACAATTCTTCTCACTGAAGTAACATGAGTTGTCAGTGTACTTTGTGTGACTTTGCAACCAGGATTGGCACTTTAGATACTGGAAGAAAGTGCAAAACAGGGAAGATATACCCACTCTGTCTTTAGAAGCAAGAAGACTGCATGGTTGTAGGAAGAACCTTTTAAGAAATGCTTTGCACAAACCTTCAGCAAAATGAAACACCCTTTTGAAAATTTTGCATAGGCTATTAGATTCACAAGAATTACAAACATATTCAGGTTAAGTTCGTAAATCCTTATAGATGGCATTATATAGTCACAGGGACTTGGAGCACAGCATGCTGCCAAAATTTACCAGATGAGCAAAAACTACTGAAGATAGATAATATGTCAAACATCATAAGGAAAGCTGAGTGCCATAGAATTGAGGCCTTTGAATTGTGGTGCTGGAGAAGACTCCTGTAGTTCCTTGGACTGCAAGGTGATCAAACCAGTCAGTCCTAGACGAGATCAACCCTCACTGCTCTTTAGAAGGCCAGATCCTGAAGATGAAACTCAATACTTTGGCCACCTAATGAGAAGGAAGAACTCACTGGAGAAGAGTCTAATGCTGGGAACGATTGAGGGCAAAAGAAGAAGGGTACGACAGAGAATGAGGTGGCTGGATGGAGTCACTGAAGCAGTCAACATGAGCTTAAATGGACTCCAGGGGATGGTAGAGGACAGGAAGGCCTGGAGGAACATTGTCCATGGATTCGCGATGGGTCGGACACGATTTTGCAACTAACAACAAATATGTCAAACAACCAGATCCTATGCCATTAAGGGCTTTATTAACAATAAGCAGCACCTTGAATTTTAACCAACAATTAATTGCCTTCACCACTGAACTCTGGATTGATATTCTGGATAGTTTTTGAATACTCTTCAACAGCAGCCCCATGTAGAACACATAGCAATAGTTTATTCATGACGGGACTTAGGACTCAAGTGTCTATCTGAAAATCTCCTTGATCCAAGAATAGGCCCAACTGGTACACTAGAGAAATCTGAGAGTCCATGGTCATCCCCCTCACTAATCTCAAACGGGAAATGTTTCTCCTTATGGGAGGCAACTCAGGTTTTTGAAGGCTATCTTTGATGTCTCTCAGAAAGCTCTCAGTGCTGCCCTTTGCTTGGAAATAGAATCTATTTCAGCAGAAATGCAAGCCTGGCTAAGAAAGAGCACTTATTGGCTTAAACTGACATTCTGTTATGAAGGCTAATCTCCCCTGATTCTTCTAGATAATATACTCAATTTGGAAGGAGACCTTAGAGGCAAACTACACAACTGTGGATCTATCTATTTTAGCTTTGTAACCTTTGGGTTCTAAAAGAGAATTGCTAATGGATATTGATTTACAGAGAGAGAGAATGCTAAGGGCTGTTTTTGCTTTGAGAAGGGAAATCTATGAAAAGCTTTCACCTGAGTAAGTATATATAACCTTGATATTGCAAAACATCAAAAGGGACCTTAGCTCTTGTTAATGCTATACTTTCAGTCTTACTGGAATGAATGTATCCGTTTGTAGAGAGGGTTTGCCTTGTCATTCAGTCATTATATAACTCCAGGTAAGGCTCTAGCTGGGGTTACATAATGTTGTAACTTGCTTTCTGTGCAGCTTTTAATGATGTCATTTTTAAACTTGCCAATTTAATCTCATTTATATGATTTCTCTCTGGGTTGTTAATTGTTATCATAAATTTACCAGTTGTTACAAATTGATTTTGAGCTGGATGATGTATTCCTTGGCAGTTTTTGTGTTCGGGCCATGTTGCTATGTTGATTGCTTATCTGAAATTTAAAGCTTAATTTCAGAAATATTTTAGAATGGATCTGTATACTTTTAAAATAGTTACATTAACTAGTTTTGAACAATATGCCTTTGAACTAAAAGGGGAAATGTTCAGTAACATGGGCAAAAGTATATGTGTGGACCAGCTGCCCTCTAAAAAACAAGTGGACAATTAAATTTTCCCTAGAGGCCACATGATAAACTGACACTGTTTGGATGGCCAATGCAATAGGGCTGTGAAGGTGTATAGGCATGCACACACCCAAATACATTTTTTTTTTAAAAAAAAGGAGTCACTTTCAAAATAAAAGCAATCCATACAGGCTGGACAGGAACAGCCAAAGGGCTGGTTTGGCCTAGAGGCTGTAAAATGCCCAGGTCTATTCTAAAGCCTTTATGTCTCTCTTCTGGATCTCTTGGAAGCATCAAGCTGAACACTGCTGTCATTTATTCATGCATTTAATTAGGGAGTGGCATTCCAGCTCCTTCCAATTTTTTCTTTGTGCGTTTTTTTTTTCTTTTGTCCTTTCCTCTGGCGTATCTTTAAGACACTTCTCATGATGAGTTGGCAGCCAATTTAAAAAAGCATGTATGGGCCAAGTTTCACAACTAAAAGGAAGATTTATGGTTGTTGACAGAGAATGTGGAGTCTCATTACGTTCATGCAAGACTCCCTTGAACATTATTATGGGAATCATGTATGAGGTGATGACCACTGGTTGATTACAGTTCCTAGTTTGATGACTGATTTCCTAGCCATCCCTTTCCTTGGCAGTGTGCAAGGTCAGGCCCAGGTTTCTAGGCTGGAATAACTTCTGCATACTATGTAGTAATTATGCTGTAAATACAGGTTTTGCAGAGTTTTTTTTTTAATAATTAGCTTTCTGAATACAATGCTAGCTCACAAGGAGAGATGGTGCAGTGTGATGATGAGAAAGGTATGAAAGAGGAGAATGTACAAGTTTCTTTCTCTTCCTTTCCAACCCTTTAATGTTACTTAAGTCAATGTTCTTGAACATCTCCAGAAAGATCCAAAGGAAGCATTGGTTATTGCTGTGACAACCAGGGCCATTTTCAATTTGGAGAGAGAGCATGAAATCTTCTTGACAAAGGGCAAAGAGGAATATGTGAAACATCAGCAAGAAAATGAGAATAGCCCCTTGGAGCAGGGAACAGCTTTCCCTTTCATTCAGGTAAAAAGAAAATTGAGGGGACGGGATTTCTTTTAGCAAGTTATTTGTAAGTAGTGCATATTTTAAGTTTTTAAGAGAGTCCTCATCCAGTCCTCATGTACTAAATTAAAACATAAGAGTAAATGCAGATGGGACATTTGTAATAGCAATCACAAAGTTTTTCACCAGCAATGATTCTGGCTTGACTGGAATTTTTTTATCCAAATACCGTATTTTTCAGAATATAAGACACAACTTTTTCCCTCAAAAAAGAGGCTGAAAATCTTGGTGCGTCTTATACACTGAATACAGCATTTTTTTGCCTCCTGAAACCTCGCATCCTTTGCAAAAATGGCCGTGCATAGCTTGTAGGCGGCTTTCAGAGAGCTCCTGGGGGCTGGGGAGGGCAGAAATGAGCAAAAAACGGGCCGTTTTTTGCTCTATTTCCCCCCCCCCCAGCTCGCAGGAACACTCTACAAGCTTCCTAATGCCCTTTTTTATGAAAAAATGGGCCATTTTTGGTCATCCCCCCCCCCCCCCGAACACTCTACAAGCCTCCTAAGGGCTATTCATAGTCTTTTAAAAAAAAAAATGGGCCCGTTTTCATGAAAAACGGGCCGTTTTTATCAAGTTTGCAGAGTGCAAAACCTTTTTTTTTTAAAATGCCTCTTCAAAACTTTGGTGCGTCTTACACTCCAGTGGGTGTTATACTCCAAAAAATATGGTATATGAAGATAATCAAGTTTTTGACCAGTGTTCAGTTTTTTCCTCTTGCCCAATAATTGTGTCTCCATTTTTCTAAGAAATAAGAACTTCAAGTGTTTATGAAGAAGTTACATAAGGGTTATGGGCATTTTGTAATAGTTGTGTTTTATTTTTTTAAAAAAAAACCTCAGTGGTGTCCACAAGGTATGATTAAAAAAAAAATCCATCAAAACGGTGACTTGCTCATTTTCTTATGTGGGTTGCACATGTAACATGTGATGGGAAGCTTTTGATCTCACAGTTGTGGCTGCAGCCTTGACATTTTTGACCACGTTCTAGAAACATTCCTGCATATATCCATCTATTGCTGTTCAAGTTTTTCCATCTTCAGAATTCACTCCAGATCATTAGTGTGGACAACAATTGCAACTACATTTAAAATGTGATTTTTGCAAAGTGTATCCATATATGGCCATTCAGGGCTCGCCTTCAGAGAAACCTGTGAGTAATGCATGTCCCAAAGGTGTTTTTTCAAAAGGCAACTGGAATTTCTTTGTTTTTCCTTGAAGATCTTTTCATCCAAGAAGTTTCTTTAATTCATGGATGAGAAGCAAAAGGTCTTCAAGGGATAAAAAAGAAATTGCAGCTGTCTTTTGAAAAAACACCCTTGGGACAGTCATGATCTATATGACTGAGAAGCTCCATAGACATATACTAATACATCTTTGCCTGCTCCTTTTAGGCAGTGCAGTTTGTGAACAAGAAACTCCTTGAAAGAAATCCAGAAGAAAAGGGCCTCTTTGATGTCATTGTTCTCTCCAATAATAGTCCGGAGACTGGTGTGCGAATAATGAACAGCGTGAAACAATATGGTAGGTTGTCTTTTGAGTTGGTCTCCCAAAGATTTTGAATCAGTTATTTTCTTTTAGTGTCACTGTTGTTGAGAAAAATAAGAAGAGGGGGACTATGTATGTGTCTTGATCTGCTATAGTATATAAATCTGGTCTAATAACCATACTTTTATAACTTTAATGTCATCATATGAGGGAAAACACTGGGCTTGAGAATTAGTTATTCTTCTGCCAAATCCATTTTTTATCAGTTATACAAGCCAAATAGCCCTTTCTCTTCTTTCCTTATAAAGTTTCAAATGTGATCTTGCTCCATTTCAATCACCATTAAGAAAAAAAACCTCTGGAGGTGCCAACTCAGCACTTCATAGTTTTTAATAGTTGGATTGCGAGAATGAGATTTCATGATATACCTTTTTGCTGCTTCAACTTCTATTTGTGTTCCCCCTTGTTTGTTCCTGGATTTTAAGGTTTGGAAATCTCCAAGTTTTGCTTTGTCAGTGATGAAGATTCTACTCAATATTTGAAAACCCACAATGTGAAACTTTTTCTCTCAGCTGACCCAAAAGATGTGTGCAATGCACTTCAGAGAGGTTTGTCCTTCTTTTCTCTTCCTTCCCCTTTTATCTGAAATATTTACTTTTCTTATATTTTTCTGCCATCTCCCTGGTTATGTCCTGAGATGAATGCTCCTCCTCCATTATAGCCTATCGCAAATTCTACAAGGGCCCTCCTGAGAAAATCCTTCCGTGCTCTTCCAAGATCAGACAACAAGGAACAATATCTCCTCTTCGTTGGCTTTTCAACTTTGACACTCTCATGTCAATTACTTATATCAGGTTATTTGTAGCATAAACACCGAGGGCGGCAAGTAGTGTAAGATGCACTAAATCCCAGTTGGTGTCACTGTTTAGCAGTGCAGGTTTTGTCATCAGGGAAGTAAGTCTATTTTCATTAAAAAGGAATACATATTTTCTGTCATGCTCTTCCAGTATTTCAGTAAAACTATTAGAAGCACATTGAGTGATCTAGTGTGTTCTTCTCTAACTTGGTTTCCTATTTAACCTGCAATCCCTCAGAATTTCCAACCAGTTGAGAATTGTTAAAATTGTACGTCTTGTAGAAGGGGAGGAGATAGATTTTGGTACCAAGAAATGCTTTCCTATCTCTCTCCACCTACTCCATGGGGCCTCGTAAGAAGAATTTTAAAGACAAGAAAATACAATTGAGCGAGTCCAGAAGTATTTCACGAGAAGAGTACTACACTCCTCTGTTCGCAACAGAACACCCTACACCACCAGGCTTGAAATTTTGGGCTTGGACAACCTAGAACTATGCCGCCTATGGTCAGACTTAAGCATAGTACACAAAATTATCTGCTGCAATGTCTTACCGGTCAACGGCTACTTCAGCTTCAGCTACAATAATACAAGAGTACAACAAATACAAACTTAATGTAAACTGCTCCAAACTTTATTGCAGAAAATATGACTTCAGCAACAGAGTGGTCAATGCCTGGAATGCTCTACCCGACTCTGTTGTTACATCTTCAAATCCCCAAAACTTTAACCTTAAACTGTCGACCTCGTCCCATTCCTAAGAGGTCTATAAGGGATGTGCATAAGTGTACCATTGTGCCCACCGTCTCTGTCTTTTTGTTCCCATTTATTCATCCCCATTTTAGTCATACTCATGTTTATTCTTATACCTATTATGTTGTAAATGATTGACAAATCAAATCAAAGAAAGACAGAAAAGTTGTCAGTTGTATCTCAGAAACACATGATTTGATAGCTTCTCCTAAGGGGTCTATGCAGCCATAAAGCATTTTTAACCATTTCTGCTTCATGTAAATATATAATCCACATCATCTTCAGGAAATAAGGAATGATCAGGGATGATTTGTTAAATTGGGACCAGAGCCAAGATGTCTCTTCTGAACAGGCAGCGTAACAAGTCTATTTGTCATGCAGGAGTCTCAGCAGCCCTCATCTTTCAGCAGGAGATACAGGCTCCTAGAACTCAATTACGAGTTGTCTTTGATGGTGATGCTGTACTCTTTTCGGATGAGACTGATCGTGTCTTTCATGAGAAAGGTCTTGAGGAAGCAGTGGAATATGAGAAAATTATGGAAAGTGTACCCATGGGAGAGGTAAGATTGCCCTGTTCTTAGAAGATACCCCTCTCTAAGAGCCATGATGGCCCAGTGGTTAGAATGCTGTATTGCAGGCTACTTCTGCTGACTGTCGGCTGCCGGCTGCCTGCAATTTGGCAGATCGAATCTCATCAGGCTCAAGGTTGTCTCAGCCTTCCATCCTTCAGAGGTGGGTAAAATGAGGACCCAGATTGTTGGGAGCAATATGCTGACTCTGTAAACTGCTTACAAAGGAGCTGTAAAGCACTGTAAAGCAGTATATGTCTAAGTGCTATTGCAATTGCTATCTTCTCTCTTTATTTCTTCTTGAGATAGACAAGGTTTTCAAGGTTCGCTATGAGGATCTGACCTTAGCATTTTCTAAGTGCAAAACATGTGTTCTGTTACTGAGCCTGAACCCAAGTATCTTCCCACTGCTGTTACTGATCTTCTTAATGGTTACTTCACTCCTGTTTTCCCATGCCGTCCTATCAGCTTGCCCACCCCCTGGTCTTTCCATTGTCTTCCTGCTACTTCATGTCAACTCATTCCTTCCATCTTCATCTGTATGTTCTACAACAATTGTAGAAATGGTATTTTTCAATCAATTTAACAAAGAATGACAACAGATGAGATATAACTTTAAAAAAGAATTAATTCACAGCTGGTTAATCCAAAGTCTGCATAAATACTTCTGCTTTACCTTCACAGGTATATTCAGTTTGTTTGTTTGTTTGTTTTTTGGATTTAGTTAGTTCAAAGTTCGGTTAGTTCAAAGACTAACTGATGACAAATTTGCTTTAATGTATTTGCCGTATTTTTCAGAGTATAAGACGCAACTTTTTCCCTCAAAAAAGAGGCTGAAAATCTGTGTGTGTCTTATACACTGAATACAGCATTTTTGCCTCCTGAAACCCTACTCCCTTCACCAAAATGGCTGTGTATTGCTTTTAGGAGGCTTTCAGAGTGCTCCTGGGGGGTAGGGGGGCAGAAAGGAGCAGAAAACGGACCACTTTTTGCTCAATTTTGCCCCCCTTCAACCCCCAGGAACACTCTATCAGCCTTCTAAAGGCTATGCAAGCCCCTTTTTTTGATGAAAAATGGGCCCATTTTCATGAAAAACAGGCCGTTGTTTGCTTGTTGGGGGGGAGGCACCCTCCCAGGAGGACTCTACAAGCCTCCTAAAGGCTATTCATGCCCTTTTTTTGAAAAAAAAATAATGGGGCCGTTTTTGCAAAAAAAACCAAAAAACGGGCTGTTTTGGGTGGTCTGCAGAGTGCAAAAACTTTTTTTTTAAATTTGCCTCTTCAAAATCTTGGTGAGTCTTATATTCCTGTGTGTCTTATACTCCGAAAAATACCATATTTATGTCTACAAAACAGCCCCTCTAAATGTTTTTTTACACAATGTATTAATGATCATGAAAATATTACTGAATTGAGATATGAAAATACAATGTAAAGTTCTTCCATGTTGCCTAATGAATGGATTTAGATTCACTACTTAACTACTTAATTGCCTTCATGACCAACCTTTATTGTTAATAGACTAAAGTAAGATCCCCATGTTGATCATATTATTCATTGTAAATTAAAATTATAATAGAGAATTATAATAGAGCTTAATTGTCCTTCTCTGAGTATAATAAGTGGGTTTTCATTTCTACTCAGCAGCTGTCTGTATAATAATACAATACCATTCTTTCTGCTTCCTGCCATCTTTTGCAGGGCCCCCTGAAAACCTTCGCTTTGCATCTTGGGAAGATGCGTAAAAAGTTTGCTCAGGAGGATTCTCCCATCCGCATCTATTTGGTGACTGCCCGCAGTGGCCGTGATATGGGCACCCGGGCCATCAAAACCCTTCGGGAATGGGGACTGCCGACTGATGAAGCCTTCTTCATGGCTGGAGCTCCAAAAGGTCCTATCCTCTCCAAGATCCAGCCCCACATCTTTTTTGATGATAATTTTCACAATATCCAAGGTGCTCAAGATGTTGGCATACCCTCTGCATTGGTTCCTTATGGCTGCCAGAAAGGATCATAGGATCACAGTGTTCTGTCAGTTAACCATACCAATATTTCTAAGTAAAGGATGCAAACTTTTAAATGTACAGAGAGAGCAGTGTTTAGAATAAATTACATTTATAAAAAAAAATAGGAAGTGACTTTACCTGATGAGGGTAAAGATCGTATTGAAACAAAGGGGGAAATCAATGCTTATAACATGTAGCAAATTGGTTCCTTTCTTTGCCTGTGCAATCATTTTTTCAATTGATGACATTTGGAGAGTCTGTGTTATTACATGTAGGTTTTCAGAAATCCATCAAGCAATGGTGTCCAAAATGTCTGTCTGCCTTATGCAGAGTTTATTTGGCTTTTGTACAGTTTCAACCAGCAGAATAGAGCACAGAAAGCAACAGTATTGTTTTTGGTTTACTCCCTCCTTTTTCCCTTGTGAATCCAGAAGGCTATCCCAGCCAAGGTTGAATCTCACATAACTCCCTGATACGGCCTGTCTCTGCTCGGTGAGATCATGGGCTAAAAGATAAGTGGCTACTTGAGATCATGGCTGTAATGCGCATGTCTGTATGTAACCTTTCCCGCATCTGGTTCTGCTAATTAGGTGAGCTTGTAGGTATCCGAGATAACCAGCTACTGAGATCGCAGTAGCTTACTACGCATGTCTTTACGCAGCCTTACCTCTATTCCTGCAATCACAATAAGAGGTCAATCCAAACAAAACATTCTGGACTTCTCTATTGTTCTGTAACAAAGAGAAAAGCTATTTGCATGGGACAGACTTTGCTTTCCAAGTATAATTACTATAACCATAAGAATTCCATTCAAGCCTGTCCATGAAAAATTAACTTTTCACGCTGTTTGAATTGGATCTATCTGCCCCTTTTCCTGGATTCTGTAGTTTTCCAGCTCCCTTCTTTCTATCAGTTTCCGGACTGAGTTACTGGATTATGGCAGCAAATTGCTGGTTTGGCAGAAAAACAGGAATATTTAAATCTTGGCTTGGGTTTAGTTTATCAGAAACCAACATCCATCTACAACACCCTAAAGAACTCCCCCCAACCCCTAGAGATCCATGTCCATCACGTTGGTGACATAATTTTATTTTGTGATCCTTGACCACCATTTCCCTTAACCCAAAGTAATAGCAATAGCAATAGCAGTTAGACTTATATACCACTTCATAGGGCTTTCAGCCCTCTCTAAGCGGTTTACAGAGTCAGCATATTGCCCCCACAATCTGGGTCTTCATTTTACCCACCTCGAAAGGATGGAAGGCTGAGTCAACCCTGAGACATTGAGATTTGAACTGCCGAGCTGCAGAACTAGCAGTCAGCTGAAGTGGCCTGCAGTACTGAACCCTAACCACTGCGCCACTTCGGCTCTTCAGCCACTTCAGCCTTTAGCAACACTTTGGAAATAATTTCAAATTGTATTGTATATTGTATAAGTTTATTTATAGGCCGCCCTTTTCCCTGAGGGGACTCAGGGCGGCTTACAACTTATGTAGGAGGGGGATACATACAATGACATATAGGACAATACATAATTAAAAGAATAGAGCAACATTCATCATTCGGGCGGGGATGGATTAAAATCTTTAACCCCAGGCCTGGCGGGATAGCCAGGTCTTGAGGGCTGTGCGGAAGGTCTGGAGGGTGGTGAGGGTACGAATCTCCACGGGGAGATCGTTCCAAAGGGTCGGAGCTGCTACTGAAAAGGCTCTCCTCCGCGTAGTTGCCAGTCGACACTGACTGGCAGATGGAACTCGGAGGAGGCCCAATCTATGCGATCTGATGGGTCGCGAGGAGGTAATTGGCAGGAGGCGGTCTCTCAAGTACCCAGATCCACTACCATGAAGGGCTTTGTGGGTGGTAAGTAGCACCTTGAAGCGCACCCGGAGATCAACAGGTAGCCAGCGCAGCTCGCGGAGGATAGGTGTTATGTGGGCGAACCGAGGTGCATCCACAATCACTCGCGCGGCCGCATTCTGGACTAGCTGAAGTCGCCGGATGCTCTTCAAGGGCAGCCCCATGTAGAGCACATTGCAGTATTCCAGCCTAGAGGTCACAAGGGCACGAGTGACTGTTGTGAGAGCCTCCCAGTTCAGGTAGGGTCGCAACTGGCGCACCAGGCGAACCTGGGCAAATGCCCCCCTGGTCACAGCCGACAGATGGTAATCAAAGGTCAGCTGTGGATCCAGAAGGACTCCCAAGTTGTGAACCCTGTCTGAGGTGTAATATTTGACCCCCCCAGCCTGAGTGATGGAACACTGGCCAAATTATTGGGAGGAAAACACAACAGCCACTCGGTCTTTTCCAGGTTGAGTACAAGCTTGTTAGCCCTCATCCAGTCCCTAACGGCTTCGAGACCCCGGTTCATCACGTCCACCGCTTCATTGAGTTGGCATGGGGCGGACAGATACAACTGCGTATCGTCCGCGTATTGGTGGTATCTTATCCCATGCCTCCGAATGATCTCGCCCAGCGGTTTCATGTAGATGTTAAATAGTAGGGGGGACAGGACCGGCCCCTGCGGCACCCCATATGTTAGGGGCCTAGGGGTCGATCTCTGCCCCCAACCAACACCGACTGCGACCTGCAGAACAGTGCCTCCCACTCCCACCTCCCGCAGTCGTCGCAGAAGGATACCATGGTCGATGGTATCGAAAGCCGCCGAGAGGTCAAGGAGAACCAAGATGGAGGCATTGCCTCCATCCCTGGCTCTCCAGAGATCATTGGTCAATGCAACCAAAGCGGTTTCTGTGCTGTAACCAGGCCTGAAGCCGGACTGGAATGGGTCTAGGTAACTGGCTTCCTCCAAGAATGACACCTAAGAAAATTCACTTGCTATTCACATGCAGGGAAAAATTTTTAAAAGTTGAGAGTAGAATTCTGAAGTGCATTTTTTTAAAACCTCAAACTGAAAGATGAATTTGAACTTACCTTTAAAAGATTACTTTCTTTAAGTACACATGAGTTACTCCATTAGAAAATGGAGCATAAATAATTTAAATGGTCCTAAGTGTCAACATCTTGAGTAATCTTGAAGAAAGCTAAGCAGGATGAGACTTATACATAAATCACTCAGCACCATCTGATAATGACCGCAGCTTTTCCTGGTTCCATTTCAACTTTGTAGTTTCTCCTACATTTTTACATTTATTTTTATTATTATCAAGCCTACTAAACTGAATAAAATCACTACTGAAACAGTCAGTAAATGAATGGGATGGTAGTTATTATGATCTTCTGTAATTAAAAAGCAACTATTGACTCTGTCCATGATATAACATCACTAGTTCCAGTTGTGACCATTCCCGTAGCAGGAATCCCTGGCAAGAGTCATGTGTTTGCTTGCCATCTCTTGAATAGATACTGCAATGGACTGCGCATTTCAAGACCTTTGAAGAGTCCTGGTGGTTGGTTACAATGCAGTATTGCAGGCTAACTCTGCCCACAGCCAGGAGTTTGATCCCAGTGGGGCTCAAGGTTGATGCAACCTTCCATTCTTCTGAGGTCGGTAAAATGAGATATCAGATTGTTGGAGCGATATGCTGACATTGTAAACTGCCCAGAGAGTGCTGTAAAGCATTATGAGGCAGTATATACCGGTAAGTCTAAATGCTTACCGGTATATACTGCCGAGGTGGCGCAGTGGTTAAATGCAGCACTGCAGGCTACTTCAGCTGACTGCAGTTCAGCAGTTCAGCTGTTCAAATCTCACCGGCTCAGGGTTGACTCAGCCTTCCATCCTTCCGAGGTGGGTAAAATGAGGACCCGGATTGTTGGGGGCGATATGCTGACTCTGTAAACCGCTTAGAGAGGGCTGAAAGCCCTATGAAGCGGTATATAAGTCTTATAGAGCCGAGGTGGCGCAGTGGTTAGGGTGCAGTACTGCAGGCCACTTCAGCTGACTGTGATCTGCAGTTCAGCGGTTCAAATCTCACCGGCTCAAGGTCGACTCAGCCTTCCATCCTTCCGAGGTGGGTGAAATGAGGACTCAGACTGTGGGGGCAAGTTGCTGACTCAATTTGCTAAAAAATCTGTAAACCGCTTAGAGAGGGCTGAAAGCCCTATGAAGCGGTATATAAGTCTAATAAATAATAATAATAATAATAATAACTGCTATTGCTATGCTAATGCTATTGTTCTTGGTATTACTCAGAAACAAGCATTCGTGAAAAGAGCAGTAGCCTACTTCCTGATAGCCATTCCAACCATGGAATTCTGATTTTGCAAATGCTGTGTTGGCCACCAGTGGACAGAGTAAAATGTAAAAAGCTCTTCTCCAGCACTCTCTCATAATACATCCTATACATCTGCTGTATGTAGGCAAACTCTTTAATTCAAAGGGTTAAATATTGTGAATTTGAATATAAATGCTGCCAAATTTCTTTAATAAATAGTTCATGCTAAATATCTGATGTGAAAAATGTATTTTCTGCCTCTTGTTTTGCAAGAACTTACTTAAATTTTAACATGTGATGGTTGTGTAATTGCAATGTACATTAATCTAGTTTAAAATAGTTATCAGTGACTCAACACTTCTACACAAAAATTATTTCACTGACAACATGGAACATTTTTATATCAATATATATAGTGATATTGTTATGAACTCTTCATAAGAGAATACTTTAATATATCTTTAATCTACTAAAACTAGTGTTTGCCCAAAAAAGTGTGTTGGAATGATGCTTATTACAGGCAAAATAGTTACTACAAGCAGAAGCATCAGAAGCTATAAGAATGAGGACATTCATTGCATTTGCTGAAAAGTAGCTAGGCATATTCTTTATAAGATATACAAATAATGCTCATTTTATTTTATTAAAAATCATTTTAAAGAAATTAGAAATAGTTTCTAGTGTAGAGATTTTCAGTCTTTAGAAACTTAAGGTTCACTTGCCTTATCAAAAATCTAAGCCCAGGAATTTAATTTTTTATTTTGTATAAAAGTTATTAATGTAATGACAGGAAATCTGTAATGATATTTATCATTTATTGTTATTTTAAAAATGAGGTTTTGGTTATCAAGTGTTTCACAATAAACAAACAAATGTACTAGTCCACTTATGGACAACAACTGATCTAGATAGCTGATAGGCCAATCAGTTTGCTATCCAAAATTGTCCATCAGAACACATCATACAACTCTTTAGCACAATGATTATTTGAAATATAATTAAATAACATTATAAATGTTAGTTTGCTCATCTGTGGGGGGTGAGGTAAGTGGCAATGTGTTCAAAAGGATTATATGTCCATTTTAAATGCTGTAATCACGGGCTTCTTCTGGAATTAGCATTTAACTAGCTGAAAGGACAAACCAAGAGTCAGGATTAAGAAGAAAGGCAAAACGAGATCCAGGAAAATCAGTGGTATAATAATATGCCATTGCTGAAGGAGACAGCCTTAACTAGTGTAGGAAAGCTTTACATTCCATACTGGCAGGAAAATCCTGTGAATAGTCTGGATTAACAAATATATTCCAGAAACTGGAAATGCCGCATTTAAAAGCTGCCACCTGCAATTTTATGGTTTACCATTCAAAGCAAAGCTCCTGCCACTGCTACCATTGTACAATTTAGTGAGGTGTAGGTTCCAGTCACTTGGAAGTTGTAATAACTATGATGCAAAAATTATCTCATGTTTAATCTGTACACGGCAACCTATAAAATAACCATGTGTAAGCAATGTCATATAAGCAAAATAAGTGCTTATGTGACATTGGACATAGCCAGCAATTGGACACAGAACTCAGATTTGGAATAAAAGTACAGCTCTTCTTTGATTGTTTTAGCATATTAGAAAAAAAAAAGTATGTTAGTTAAGAAGCATGACATCTACTCCAGGGGTGTCAAACTGGCAGCCCACAGCGATCTACTCCTTTAAGTGAAAATTGCTAGATAAGAAAGTCAGCTAAAAATCTTCACATCAGTGAATCTCACATATACAGAAAATAGTGTTTTAAGTCATGTTAGCAATTAAAAACAATAAAGTAATCAAAAACTGGAACAGTAATTTCCTCAAAAAGTCTTTGCTGTATACTATATACCCATTCCACAATTATCATTTCAGGTAGAGCTTACGTGTCACAGAAATCAGCATAACCTTGACTATATCTTAAAACATAATTTAGAATCATCATTACTTTCTTGACTTACAATGAATACTTCTTTATTATAGTTGTAATATATACACATGGATTGCAATCATGAAACAATTTCATTTTTTCTCCCATCAGTGTTCAGCAGCCTTAGTCTGGATCTTGAAAAACTATTGCAGAAGTTAGGTGCACTCCATAGCAGCATGAAATTAATTTCTTTAATTAAGGAAATTGTACTCCCTAGGATTTCTTGACATTGCTAATGGCGGGCTCAAACGTCTATGTAAATGGAAATTAAACAAGGCAGAAATGCTGGGTAGAAGCTAAGATCTTGCAGGCAAAAGGACTCCGTTGTGAAGTTCTTCAGCAGCATGATGGGCAAAGGGAAACACTCACTCACAGAGCTCGGATGACCTGTCACCCTGAGCAAGCAAGATTGCGTAAGTGCAAAGTCAGAAGGAATAAACAGTCATGTGCATCAAACAAAGATTCATCAGCACATAGGCTGAAGAATGACCAAGCAAAAAGTGGTGTTGTTTTAAGATATAGTCAAACCGGAGGGGGGGGGGAGTTTGGGTTTTCTTTTTTCTTTTTCTATTAGCTCAGCAGAAATTTTGAGCAGCTTGCTTAATTTTATAATGTACGGAGAGGGATCATAACTTGAGAGTAAAGAGCATGCTTAATCCCAACTCCCCCCAAAACCTAACCAGTGACAATATTAGTTTCCTTGCACCAGTGATCTTTTCCGTGGTTAAGTTCATGTGACATGGTAAAACAAGATTAATGGAACACTTTGCTGAGATGCGTAATACATTCTATTGAAACTGTTTTATGGCACAATATTCTATTGAAACTGTTTTATGGCACAATATAATGAAGTGGTTCATACAAAATGCTAAGACAATGGCTTAGGCACAAAGCCAGCCACATGACTGTGGGCCAGTTGCCACCTTTAAGTCCTAGGAAGAAGATAGTGGCAAATTACTTCCAAATAATGTTTCCAAGAAAATTGCATGGACTTCTCCATGTAGTTGCCAGGTGACAAGAATGACTCAAAAACACCAAAACAACAACCACAACAGCCAATAGCTAGTTCATGCCACATGCTAAGCCAATGGCAGGCGTTCAATATCATCATGATATTGAACAATACAATCAAACCTCATTTTCACCTAGTCCAGTGGATTCCAGACAATGAAAGCTAATTTCAAATGTGCATAATCAATCATATTTTTTCATAAATTACTCCAAAAACATATGAATTTCTTTCTATATTTTACCCTCAAAAGAATAAAGTGAGCAGAAAATATTTCCCAGTTTAAAGCTACCCAGAGGAGTCTGACTTGGTGACGACTTCAATCTAGATCCCTCAAAACTTACTGCAATGTACCTTACACTAGCCTTCCCCAACTGAGTGCCCTCCAGATATACACTTCTTAATTGTTAACCAGAATGACTGTTGACTATGCTTTACATACATATTAGTCCATTGATACAAATCAAGTTAGTAAGGATTATTGTACTACAAATTTCATATGTGATGAAGTGCAGTTCCACGGTTGAGAATATGCTTTGTCTGCAAAGAACTTTGTGGGCAAGAGATGATTGATTTTCCTAGATGGGTGTGATGGGAGTAATAATCCAACACATCTCAAAGGCGCCATGTTGCATTTGTAATGCTGGCTTCCTTGGTAGATCTTCAAAATGTTTTGGAAAGTGTTATGCCAAATTCACATCTCAGTATTATTTACTAAGATGTTCTCCTCGTGAACTGAGAATTCTAAAACATGGTTTATGGCTTTGTGTGTTCGGTGAAGCTGGTCAATTGAAATTTGTTCAACACATCATATTAAAACTTTATTTTTCCACAATTATTCCTGTTCAAAAACAAGCAGGTCAGAGGTGGTATTCTGCCGGCTCACCTCGATTTGGGCGAACTAGTATTGGCGGTGATGGAAGGCTCTTCCCACCTGCCCAGACATCATCACAGATGCTCTGCGCATGCACAGAAGTGCCACACATGAGCAAAGCAAGCACACGCACATGCGTGCTCCCGATCCCGAACCAGTAGCGAAGGTAAGAGGATTTCATGCCTGAAACAGTTTCATAGCAGCTAGAGCTGATTCAAGAAAACCTCCCGACTACTGGTCAGGGAACAGAGTACAATTTGACTTATGAAGAAATCCTAGTTTTTAGCTAAGTTACATTTTAAATCAGCTGCCAGCCAGACCAGGAAATTAACCAAAGCAACAGCTAACAGTTTCCAAGCCCAAATAGAAATCCATAGCAGATGATCTCAGTCCAGTTTGCTTGATCTAATGCAGAGAATCTTGGAGATGGACTTGAGTGGAATATTTAAAAGCCATTACAACAACAAAAAGAAGAGTGGTATTCCTTAGCTCTGGAAAAGGAAGAGATTCAGGCTGATTCACTATAAGAGGGACCAAATAAAAACACAAACTATCAAAAATGTGTTACTATTGCCTACTTCAATAAAGCTTTGTTCTAGATTTCTTATGGAGTCTGTTTTCTGGTCTGGATAATTCTGAAGGGTTGACACCTGACTGGCCTTGTTTTGAGGCACATGATCTAAGCAGCTTGACCTGAAAATATTACAGTAACTCAGGGTCACTTCATGAGATATGATGTGGCTATTTCATATCAAGCAGAACTTAAGTGGTTAGAGTTACTTTGCACTTCCTGATTTTTCAATCAGGAAGTTATTTTGCACTTCCTTCCATTTCACCACAGAAGGGGTGTCAAACTCATGTCGCCACAACGGCTTCACATGAGGTATCGGGACTTTTTTCCCCTTCACTAAACTGGGCATGGGCATGGCCAGCATGTGATGCCTCCAGCCCTTGGGCTGGGAGTTTGGCAGCCCTGCACCACAGCCTCACTCTAAAAGCCACTTTTAAATGTTAATTGCACGAAAACATTGAAGAATGAAGCACAGCCAGCATGCAGTAGAGGGGTGGGTGGCATTCATGGTCATTTAAAATTGTATTCTAGAGGACTTAGGTGAACCTAGAACCTGGAACTCTTCCAACAACTATGGCCACAATGTTCTAGTAAAAAGCCTGACCAAATGAGACAGGGTTTTTCTTCATTGAAACCAATGCCAACTATAACTAGATTCTTTTCACAAATTGGTTCATTAATACTTGTGCCACAGTTGTCCTGAAGGTTATGTGAAAGCAGCCTAAAGAAAATGATTAATGAAAGGGAACCAATTATTTATTTGCAATCCTTTTCTAACTGGCAAATTGAGATGCTTTTTAATCCCTCAATTCACTTAGCCTGTTAATGAGCATTGAAATGTTGCTTGTCTTTTTCAAATCATGTAATCTTCCAAGCTTTTTCCCAATGAAGTTGCCAAGTTCCTTTTCATATTTCTTCTAAGAATCTTTTGAGTGCAGGTCCTGTGCACTTCCAGAATATCTCCCCCCACTCCAAAGTGCAGGATCTTTCCTCATGAAGTGATTGTAGTGTAACTCAACCTTTGTTGGATTAACATATCAGGAGATAAGTCATATCTGCCATCTGTGGAATAAAAAGAGTAGGAACAACAGTGAAAGAGGGTTATTTCTTGAGCTTCAGCGTCTGAGCAGCCATCTGGATATTTGAATGGCCTTTGATGAGAAGCAAAATGTGGGACTGAGATGGACCTTGGCCAGATCCAGTAGGACTATTTCTATGTTCTTATGCCAGGAATGGCACTTTTCTTGTGTTGCCATATAGTAATCCTACAATTTTTATTGTCACTACTGCCATCATACAGTAGATGATATGCCTTCAACATAAACTAAGGCAGGTGTTTTCAAACATTTTCAGGCTGGGAAAACTCTAAAAAAAATATGGGAGGAAAAAAATGATTAGGTAAAGGTAAAATATTCAGTGCACGTTTGTAGCAGTTCTTAAGCTCTTTATTTAATTCTCTTGACAACAAATTTGCTCTTTGGACTGGAACTTCAATCAATGTGAAATAATCAGCCTTATTACATAGGATGGTCATAGTGTTATAAGACAGTAAAGTTGTCAGGTTCCTAGAACCAATTTGGTCAGCAGCTTCCTCCCCCTATCAAAAGCTTCTGCGGTATCAGCAAAACCTAAGGCAGCATCTGGAGCAATGAATAACAATAAGCTTACTAGAACCTTTTGATAAAAGTAAGAGATTTTCCAAACCTCTTTCCCTTCCTCTTTTCATAAGTTTTAAAGGTAAAGTTAAAAAGCCTATGGAGATCTCCAAATGCTGTATGTATTTCATATGTATGCATATGAAAAAGCACACTTTCATTACTGTATATACTGTAAAAAACTGAAGAAACAGATTGAAATTAAATTCCTGAATTAGTTGTGTATTGAATACATTTTAGACCATTTCAAGTTATTTGTTTAAAAACTAGCACTAATTGCCAAGTAATCGCTTTAAGTGGGGCAGCAATGTGGGGATTCCCCTAATTACTGCTGGATAAACAGGTGAGTGGCTAATAGCTTAGAAGAGCTACTGTATTGGTCACTATACGCCCACAATGGTGAACCTATGGCATGCTGCCAGAGGTGGTATGCAGAGTACTCTCTATGGGCACGCACGCCGTCACCAGCTGGTCCTCTGGTTTCTGGCGAGTGTGGGTGCAGGCGCACCGGCCAACAAGTCTTTGAGTTTCCAGCACTCTGAAACATGTGAATGTGTGCACATGTAGCAGCCAGCTGGTCTTCGGGTTTTCGGTGCTCCAATGCCTGCGTGCATGCGTGCGTGCACGTTGCAGTTTGGGCACTCGGTGCTGAAAAGGTTAGCCATCACTGATATATGCTTTAGGATAAAACAAGGAACCATCTTCAATGTTCCAAGCATCACCTTCATTCCTGAATTTGACTTATTCATAAAGGTATTTAGAGGTTGATGCCTACTCATTGGACGACTATGGGTAATAGTTTTAATTACACTGTTGAAGTTATGATGTTATTGGTCATTTAATGAATTATTTTTATTTTAATTCCACACTGCCACAAGTCCTTATGGAATATGGCGGTATACAACTATTACAGGTATGTCTGTATCTGTATGTATTCTATATATTTTGCAGATTTGTGATAAGGTTAATGAGAAGAATACAAAGCCTACGCACAGTTCTATGATAAATAGGATAAATGTTGTCCTTCCAGACCAAAAAAAAACACATTAAAAACACAGTTTAGTAAGCCACCAGATAATTTTTTTATGTTAATTGATCTCTGCACTGATGCTGCCCAAAGATTTTGCTTTATTAAATTTTGGCTGAAACTTAAGGCTATTTTGAAAGCTGGGTGGTGGCTGGGAGATGTGAAATGGCAAAGCAAACCAAAAATGAGAAAATGTGGCTTGAGACATATACTGTAGTAACATTTTATCTTCTCCATTAGCAACAGAAAGTATCTTTTGTTCATTTTATCAGGACAAAAAATGAGAAAGAAATGTGCATGATAACTTTAAATAGGGCCAAATCTGGGAAGCCAAAATCCAGAGGACCACTACATCATTTACAGTAAATGTTTATGGTCTAAAGTGGTATCCGTGCTGTAAGATGTGTGACTGTGCAAAAACAAAGAACAAAAATAAAGAGTAATCACAAACAGTTATAAAAGCTCTTTTACGACTCAGTATTTTGAACTCTATATTTTTCAGTAATGTCCAATCCAACAAGTGGAGCCCCCAGCTCTGTCATTGACAAAGTGATACAATGTCCTCAAACAGCAGCTTTAGCCTAAATGCGAGTTAACTATTCTTTTTTGTATATAGGATATAGGTATATTTGTTTAACAACTACCATCAAATCTGAATTTGTAGAACATTTGGGATCACAGGGTTCATAGAGTCACATATGTGCAAATCTATGTTCAAGAAAATTGTTTCTAAGGTCTTATATTGCAGCTACAATTTTACAATTCCCACATATATTCCTCCTTAGGAATCTTTAATGTATTTACATTGGTTGTATCTTGGGTGGAGACCAGAAAATGGAAATTATAATATCTGCTGTAGGCAGTTTCTATAGTTCTGGTATCACTTAGCAAACTGGAGAAATGGGAAAGAGAAAATTACATTGGCCAGATTTCAAGGAGCTAAAAGAAGCTCCTGGAAATTTTAATACTACGATAAAGATGACTAGCAATAATTAGGATTGGTGTAAGAATTAATTAGACTGAGTGTCAGAAGCTCTGAATCAGAAGTGGCTTACCAATAATGTGTTGATAAACACAGTGAGTGTTTCAAATAATAAGTTAGATATGGAAGTACAAGATAACCACAAAGGAAATCAAATGACACAGGAATATCATATCCTACAATGTAGCATTTTAATCTTTTTATTAATCCTGATTGTTCACCCCTAATTCTATGCTGTCACTGCTGATTTATTTCCTGTGCAGCTAGGACTACTATGTAAGAGCTGCAAAACACTGAATATTCACTGGATAGCAGCAAAAGGAGTTCTGGCTGGATTTTTTATTTTATTTTGCTGCAATATAGAGGTGGCCCAGATGTTTGCAGCGCAAATGCGGTAGCTTTAAATATGGTAATTTGTGGTAGTCAACCTTTCTCATTTGCTTAACTGGCAGAACATACTGAATAAAACTCTGAATGGCCATTACATTGCAGAATTGATTGATGGATGGATTGATTTATTTTTGCTACCCTCTGTGATCTAGAAGAAACAAGGGAGTTTACGTTTGAATAATAAATAAAATAAGCCTCTTGGGGTTAATCATGACCAATTTATAGACATTTTCCAGGTGCAGCTCAGAGAAGAAAACAAGCAAAAAAAATGAGTCAAGGAACTTCAACGTTTAAACCTGGGCCATGCCTATACAAAGAACATGATTTTTAGTTTTTGTAGAAGCTGGTTTTTTTTAAAACCTTACTATGATTGTTTCTGGAATAAAATATCTTGTCTAATCGTATCAGGTTCAGTCCTCCAAGCTTGAGATTATTTTGTCCTTGTTTTGAGTCCTGATTTCAAACTTGTACCCATCGATTTTTTTGTCCTACATAGAATTCAAACAAGGATTCCTGGCAGAAGTTCACATTTCAAACTAGAAGAAGAGCATGTAAAGGCATTTCTAATATTATGTATTAAATTGTTGAGGCCTGAAACAGTGATATTATTTACTCTGCCCCAACATTTATAGCAACAGCATCATCACAGACCCCACAACCTCATAGACCAATACAGTACTCCTTTAACAAAGTCCAAATATAATAGCTTCTGGTCACCTAATCTAGAAATAGATTATATAATAATCTATAGAAATAGAATAATATCTTTGTATTTAATTAAGTTTTTCTTCCTTAGTTTTGAGGAAGATAGACTTTTAACCAACCAGTGCTGTGACTGAATTTATAGCATATACTGTATGTATCAGATCCTTTCTACAGATAAATTTTCTAACATAAACTTTTCATATATTTACCAGCTTCTCCAACTTGATGTCCTACAAGTGAAAAATTATGGAAGGTGTTATGGAACTTACGGACAAGCCAGTAGGTTAGGGAAACCTTGAACTAGAAAAGACTTCAATGGCCTATGGACCCGCAGCAAACATAGGCAACTTTTCAATAGCTGCAGCTGAGCTCCTGAGTTTCTGGCAGGTTGTAGGTTTTATCCAGGAATAACACAGAAGAAATATGGCCGTTTTTCAACACATATTTGGGTGGAGTTGAAGACTCCCATGGAATGATATCCATCTGTTACTGGTACAAAACTTAATTCCATAAAATTTGATATGCTCACGGCCCTTCTCTACCCTTTCCCTACCCTTTCTCTACCCTTTCCCTATAGCCTCGGTTCTTGGCTGGCTGCTAGATAGAGGTGTTCGTATTTCTGGTGTGCGACTTGCATGAAAGCAAAGGCATAGCCTTTGCTGCCTTCCCCATTTCTGAAAATTGCTGGTTGATGGAAAATTCTGCCAATGTTTTAACAGATAGGCACATAATTACTGCCTCTATTTGAATGGGTAACTCAGCTATCCCACCAATTAGTTGTTCAACAGGTGTTTTGATACAGGGTCCAGCAAGCCTGGGAATTTCAAAGAGCATTCAACCAAATCGCATTCAAATCAGGTCAACAAAATGATTGGGGGGGGGATAAATTGCCCAATGAAGTGGGAGAACTTGCTCAAGCCACAATTCCCACTTTACCAGGGTACTCAATCCGCTGCCAATCAGCTGTTTGGGAAGCTGAATGGAGCAACTGGTCCACCAGAAGATGCTTTCTGCTGCTTTCTTCTGAAAGGAAAACAAAAAGAATAGTAGCATAATGTTGAGTACGGATGGATGTTGTTAAATTTACATGTTTTCACATGCTCACCGGGTATTGGTTTCCCAAACTTCCCGGGAAGTTTAAACTACTGTCATTGGCCGGTTGGTCTGCCAGAGCTCTTTAAAAGACGAGCTCCAGCAGCCCAGCTGGCAGAGCCCAGTCACTTACCCTTGCAATAGAAAGTGCTGAAACTCACTAGTGCCTCTCGCCTGCTGATTCTCTCTGATCTAACACATAAGTATTTTTTCTAGAGGCAAATACTACATTTAATCTTAGCCAAAATTCCGATGTAAGTCCCCCTCACCAGTGCTAGTAGTGATATGGACATATGAACATCTGCCCTATTAAGAGGCTCCCATTCTAAATCACCTCACACCATTGCCTCTACTTTGACTGAGACATGCAGAAAGTTGTCTCTAAGATGGAAATTGCTATCATTCGCATTTTAAATAATCACAAATCCTGAGGGGGGGAAGTATTATCTGGGTTTTACTTTACTTTTAGCACAGTAGTTTAAGAGTATGTGAAAACAGGAAGCCTTTAGCCTTCCCACATTTAGAATAAAATAAAGAGTTGGAAGGGACTTTGTACGTCATCTAGTCCAACCCTTGCTCAAGCAGGAGACCCTATACCATTTCTGATGGCAGTCCAGTCTCTTCTTGAAAGCCTCCAATGATGAAGCTCCCACAACTTCTGAAGGCAAACTGTTCCATTGGTTGATTGTTCTCAATGTCAGAAAATTTATCCTTATTTCTAGGTTGAATCTCTCCTTGATCAGTTTCCATCCATTATTTTGTGTCTGGTCTTCAGATGGTTTGGAAAAATAAATTGACCCCTCCCTCCTCTCTGTGACAGCCCTCACTGCAATTCCTCCTGTAGTTATAATTACAGCTAGTCCTCAACTTACAACTACAATTGAGCCCAAAAATTATGCTGCTATGCAAGGCAGTTGTTAAGTGAGTTGTGCCTCATTTTATAACCTTCTTTGCCACAGTTGTTAAGGGAATTACGCAGGCATTAAGTGAAGCTGGGTTCCCCCACTGACTTTGCTTGTCAGAGCCACCTGGGAAAGTTACAAATGGGAATCACGTGAACCCAGGATAGTGCAATTATCATAAATACATGCTAGTTGCCAAGTGCCCACGTTTTGATCATGTAACCATGGAGATGCTACAACTGTTGGGTTCAGCTTCAACCGCAATAATACACGGGCAAACAATAGATACAAACTCAAGGTAAACTGCTCCAAACTTGCTTGCAGAAAATATGACTTCAGCAACAGAGTGGTCAATACCTGGAATGCTCAACCCAACTCCGTTGTTACATCCATGAAGAGCTGAGGTGGCGCAGTGGTTAGGGTGCAGTATTGCAGCCACTTCAGCTGACTGCTAGTTCTGCAGCTCGGCAGTTCAAATCTGACTGTCTCAGGGTTGACTCAGCCTTCCATCCTTTCGAGGTGGGTAAAATGAGGACGCAGATTGTGGGGGCAATATGCTGACTCTGTAAACTGCTTAGAGAGGGCTGAAAGCCCTATGAAGCGGTATATAAGTCTAACTGCTATTGCTATTGCTATTGCTACATCCTCAAACCCCCAAAACTTTAACCTTACATTGTCTAATGTGGACACTTTCCTAAGTGTCCACACTAGACACCTTTCCTCATCCCTTTCCTCAGAGGTTTGTAAGGGTGTGTGCGTAAGCACACCAGCGTTCCTAATGTCCCTGTCCTATTATCCCCATTTGTTAGTACCCATTTCCTGTGTTCATGTCCATGTTTATACTTATACCTGTTATCTCGCACATGTTTGACTAACTAACTAATTAACTAATTAACTAAGTAAATAAATAAATAATAAATAAATAAATAATAAATAAATAGTCATAAGTCACTTTTATCAATGCTGTTATAAGTTGGAATGGTCACGAAACCAACAGTTGTAAGTTGAGAACTACCTCCACTCAGCAAAGGAAATCAGACAGCAACCCTTTTTCTTATTCTTTCATAGTATTTTGCCACAGTCTGTTATGAGTTACCTCATGGGTCTTCTCACCTGATCATCGTAACCGAAATAGATTTTCGTGTGCTTATGAAAGCTCTTAATCTCCATTTGCAAAGCTGCATACCGACCTACGCCAGTTGGAATATGAACTAGGCACAATGCCTTCTGCTTTTCCACTCCTGTTTATTTCATTCCAGTCTTCAATTAAGGCAACCAGCTCTTCAGGGTAGGGAATGTCTTTGTTACCAGATGAATCTGCAGGTGCTAAAATAATTGAATGACTTACTACTTATAATTAGGTCAAACCTGACTAACACCCACTTGTTTGCTGATGCTTTTAAAACAGATGGAGGATCTTATTTTCTAGACATGCATTTTGACACACACACACACACACACACACACACACACACACACACACCCCGAGATGGCAGTGCCTATTACAAGATTGTTCTGTTTCTGTGCTAGTTCGAAGTCATCCTGGTAAAGTTTTAACAACAGCTGAGCATATTTGATGGGTCGATGCTGTATATAAATCAGGAATTCTTTTATTACGGATATTGTAATTAATATTACAATATTAATTGTATGAAGTATTAATTTAAATGTATTAAAAATATTAGGAGAGCCAATTTGGTCTAATGGTTAAGGCACCAGGCTAGAAAACGGGAGACTGAGTTCTAATCCCGCCTTAACCCTGAAAGCCATCTGGATGACCTTGGATAACTCTTTCTTAGGCCAGCCTACCTCACAGGTTGGTTGTGGGGAAAATAGGAGGAAAAAGCTATACTGGATATGTTGACTGCCTTGAGTTATTTGTAAAAACAACGGGATACAAATAAATAAAAAAAATTAGACATAGTTTTATTATTGTAGAATAATATTTAATTTACTTTTCCATCATTATAGAGCTTATGGATTTTACTTAAATAAAACCCAAAATAAATGACCTATGACTACATACAATTGAGATGGAACTGGAACTCTTTATATTTTAATCCAATGTTGTTCTCATTTGTCGCAACCTGAGTTTATTGTCCTTTTTCTATCCAAGGGATCAGGACACACAGAATCAAATTAAGATTTGAGGGCTGAGAAAGGTACAAGATGAAGAATAAGAAGAGAGCCTTTAGGAGCTCCTTTACTCATGGATCCAGGCACTAGCAAAGGATTGGAGTAAAGTTTACTCCTTTCATCTTTAGGTCATGTGCCCCAACATCTCAGTCTCTGAATCCTACAGGAGATAATGGCCCTCTTATGGAGAAGCAATAAGATGAAGTACACTGGTAGACGAGATTATAAGGCAGACTCCTAGGGAGTAATACTCTCTTTGAGAATTGCTAATGGGAAAGTACTAATGAGTACCAGCCATAAGTATTAGATAGGCTCCTTTGCCTGGAACAATTTAAGAGCTTACATGGCTGGTTAATCCAGTTGTTAGAAAACAGCTCCACAATCAATGTGACTATGTAACCATCAGATGTACTGATTGGGTGGTTCCAGAGGTAGTATTAAGCCAGTTCTGACAAGTTCTAGAGAACCAATAGCAGAAATTTTGAGTCGTTCAAAGAACTGGCAAATAGGTTGGCCCCGCCCCCACTGATCTTCTACTGTTGCCCTGAACAGGAGGATAGAGCTGAAAAGCAGATTAGTGGAATGGGGAGGGAATGGGGATTTTGCAATAATCTTCCCCTGCCATGCCCACAAAGCCACGCCCACAGAACCGGTAGCAAAAATTTTGAATCCCGCCACTGGATGGTTCCTATACATATATGCTCTTGTGCCATGTGTCCGAGTAAATAAAATGATAAATTTATAAAAGTAAATGGGAACTGTAGTCTTTTGGTAAAACAGGGAATTAGATACTTCACTTAGTTGATGTCCTGTTCTGATTCTTGTAGAACTCAAATCTTGTTGAGACACTAGGCTTTGGGTTATATGAATGGGTATGTGTATATGTGAGTAGAGATTTTAGCTCAGAAAGTGAAAATTGTGAATCTTAATTTGATTCTGTGTGTCCAAATCCCTTGGATAGAAAAAGGACAATAAAAAGCACTAGTAGTGTAAAAAAAAAAAACACCATTCCTTATAATCCTTAGTCTCACAAGCTTTGTGCCTTCTACTTAAAAATCAGGACTTCATAGCTTTTGCCTATTCCATTTGCAACTGTTATTACTTTTGATTTGTAATGTGTTGAATCTAATTATTCTTTTGTCTAGCAATCTTGTATGAACTGACTTGTGGACTTCTGACTCAGTTGTCACAATTAATTTATCTCTAAAATTTTGCACTGGAGATTATTATTGTACCAATTCCATTAGGAAAAAAAATGATTATGTATATTCTTCAAGTAAACTGCAATGCATCTGATAAGAGCAAAACATATTTCTAATTTATTTTTTGTTGGTAGCAAATAGAGCTTAGATTTGCTGAAAATAAGTCAGAGCAACCAGGAAAGTTGGAGACTAGATGAAACTGTTGGGACCATCCAGCAAGGAATTTAAAAAGAGGAGCACACACCTCCTTCAGGGAAGATGTACCATATTTTTCGGAGTATAAGACGCACCAAGGTTTTGAAGAGGCAAATTTTTAAAAAAGTAGGGAGGTGGATAGAGGGAGAGAGAGGGAGAGAAAGAGAGAGAAGTATAGCAGGTAGGTAGGGAGAGAGAGTAGGTAGATAGGTAGGTAGGTAGGTAGCTAGGTAGGTAAAGGGATAGAGAGAAATAGAGAAAGATAGAGAGAGAAATACAGTAGGTAGGAAGAGAGAGTAAGTAGATTGGTAGGTAGAGGGAGAGAGAGAGAGAGAAATACAGTAGATAGTTAGGGAGAGGAAGAGAGTAGGTAGGTAGATAGAGGGATAGAGAGAGAAATACAGTAGGTAGGTAGGGAGAGAGAGAGAGGTAGGTAGATGTTTCCAGGTGTATTTATCCATGTGCTGGAGAAGAAAATCGCTGACAATCTGCAGTACCTAAGACTTTGTTTCTGCTGGCACAGCACTTGATCAATGTAATTCTTATCAATCAGTTAAAGAGCTTTCCAAAAGTGGAAGAAAAAAAGTTTTTGCACTCTGCAAACCTCCGAAAAACAGCCCATTTTTTGCAAAAATGGCCCCTTTTGTTAAAAAAAAAAAAGGCATGAATAGCCTTTGGGGGGCTTGCAGAGTGCTCCTGCGGGGTGGTGGGGCCAAAGACGAGCAAAAAAACGGCCAATTTTTTGCAAAAACGGGGTTGTTTTTTGTCAAAAAAATTGCATGTATAGCCTTATGGAGGCTTATAGAGTGCTGCTGGGGGCGCAAAAAACAGTCTGTTTTTTGCTCATATCTGCCCTCCCCAGCCCCCAGGAACTCTCTGAAAGCCTCCATAGAGTATGCACGGACATTTAGGTGAAGGGGTGGGGCTTCGGTAGGCAAACAAATGCTGTATTCGATGTATAAGACGCACCCAGATTTTCACCCTCTTTTTTGAGGAAAAAAGGTGCGTCCTATACTGTGAAAAATACGGTAATCATTCCTTTACTCAAGGATGCATTCACCATATATCATCTTTTGGGCAGCCTTAATTGACCTGGTGAGACACCAATCTATAGGACAAATGGCCCACTTAGCAATCTGAAATATGTTGTCCAGGACAAGACAATGCCTTGGTTAACTCACATGGACTCATCCAGTAGGGTTCTAACTCTGAGCAGATCTGACCAACTTTGTCTAATGGGTGATTAGAACATTCCTTACAAAAACTTTGTATATATACCTGTGTCTTCTTCCTCCCCAGTGAAGAGGGAGTCACATTAAATGAGGCCATTGTTTTGCACCCAAAAAGCAATAAGAAAGAGAAATATAAGCAGCCTGCAAAACCAAACAACTTCAGCGACTCAATTACCAAAAGTTCACTGATGATATTACCTAGTTTGGCAATGAAACGTTTGCAAGAAATCATCCCAGCTCAAAGAGCACCAAGAATCCCAGAGGTTAACCCTGAGTTACAACTATTCTCTTCTATAAGTATTGTTAAATAAATAAATTCAAGTATCAAAAGCAGGCTTTATAACACATCTTCTGGCTAAATCTAAACATTTATTATCAAACACTAATCTTGACTTCACATGAGTTTTTAATTTCTTAGGCTCATTCATCCTCTTTTACAAAAATAGTAAATGTTTACTCTAATTGAAGCTTTCAGTAAGGTCACAGAATTTGATAATAACTCAGAACAAAATAATATTTCAGGATTTCCCCCCCCCCCTTTTATTCAAACAGTCAGAAACACAAGCAAAGAAGCAAGCAAGCAGTTTTAGTTCCACACCTACTTTTTTTCCCAAGTTACATTCGGTAGCAGAGTTAGCAAGTTATTTATAGCTAGAATGACAACCCATCTTCTTCTTCCCATTTTTAGATGAGCATAACCACTTGAATTTACAAATTGCAGAGTAAGTGACATTTTCCTTCTACCTAATTTCATATAAGCACTTTCTACTTGAATATATATGCACTGTGGGGATGACTTTCTGTGTTTCTACAGTATATTCTACCTACTTCCTAATTCAGAGTTTAGGAAGAGTTTATAGATGCTGATGGCAATTTTTCCTCTGTGACTCAGACTGTCATCTGGCTTTTCTTTGGTTGGTAAACCTTTGGCCTTCAATTCTCTTTAATCCCTGGAGATTATTTATGCAACAAAGACTTTGTCCCTTAATGCATCTTCTGCTATAGTGCATCTTGAGGACTCTTATCTGGATTTGCTCTGAAACTAATAAGTCTTCCGCAACGTAAACCTGATTCAACCTAAATTGATTTTACCAGTATTTATTTATTTATCTATCTATCATCTATCTATCTATCTATCTATCTATCTATCTATCTATCTATCTATCTATCTATCTATCTATCTATCTATTTATCTATAGTATTTAGTATTTAGTATTTAGTATTTAGTATTTAGTATTTAGTATTTAGTATTTAGTATTTAGTATTTAGTATTTAGTATTTAGTATTTAGTATTTAGTATTTAGTATTTAGTATTTAGTATTTAGTATTTAGTATTTAGTATTTAGTATTTAGTATTTAGTATTATCATTTATCATTTATCATTTATCATTTATCATTTATCATTTATCATTTATCATTTATCATTTATCATTTATCATTTATCATTTATCATTTATCATTTATCATTTATCATTTATCATTTATCATTTATCATTTATCATTTATCATTTATCATTTATCATTTATCATTCTTTATTTTTCATTTATTTATTTATTCATTGTTTATTGTTTAGTTTCTATAGCCCCCCCCCCAACTCAGTTAAGTGACTTTGGATGGCTTACAATTCTAAAACAACGTAAAAGTCATCCAAACGCTAAAAACATCCACAAAATAAATAAACAGCAGCAGTGAGGATTAATCAACTGATAGTAAAACCAAGTAACAGAGCCCTTCACATATTCTGAGTCCCTGGCCTGGGTACATAGTCCTTTTTAAAGCTTTGTGAAAAGCCAGTTTATTTGGTAGCCATATACACACTTTTATTCCATTTTTTTGCTCCTTTCTTATTTCTCTCTTGTGTTTTATGATTCTTCCATCAGTGCCAACCCAATAATCCTTCTTCCTTCTCAGGGAAAATTTCCTTATGAGAAATTAAACTACCCCAAATCCCAGATTTTCTTATCAGCCAGGCGGCACAAAGCATTCCTTGGAATTTATGCATTTCTGCTGCAAATGCCTAGGCTATCATTCATTCACTGTGAGAAAGAGAAGGTACTCAAAAGATACCAATCTGCTCAAAGCTATTCAATTTATGCTTGAATAAAACTGTGAACCCTGACTCAATCCCAAAGATTTATCCCTTGGGCTGTATTACAATTTTAAGTCAAGAACATACAAAAATGCGTAAGTTATTTGATTTTCAATGTGCTATTCCTTAGTTTAACTTCTAGTGAAAGTTATGTAACCTTTTCACAATGTTGGTCTCCAATCTCCATTGGTTGTTATGTTAACCGTCACTCAACAGCAGTTGGCTATTCAAATCCTTTCTTTGTAGATTTATGTTTGCCAAATCACTGGGAAAAAACAGCTTATACTAATACATTAAGGCAAGGTTGATAATCATGTAGACTCCAAATCATGTTAGCTATATACAGCATGAGTTTAATATATTGGCATATTTTTTCCAGTGTAGGTTAAATCGTTGAACACCATCTGAATACAGTTTAGATTTAATTCTTTCTTAAATTTACCATGAAAATATGTCATACTTACAACTTCACACTTACAGTTATACTGTAGAGAGTCCTATCATAATTCCCGTATATGCTACAATTTATTCTTTAAACTCTTAATGCACTGTTGACACTTTGCCCTGATTAATGAGAGGTTTTTTACATAAATCTATGAACAGAGGACAAAATTTAAGTACCGGATCTTTGCTAATAGAAAAAAAAAACCTGTACAGCTTGTTTGCATACTCTTTAACTATGGGTTAAATATCGGAGTACGTTTATTTTTTTCACTCCTCTTCAGTACTCATAATAATGAGTCAGATATGAGAAATTATTGTCCATCTTTCTCCCTAACCTCAAAATACAACTGCATCAGCAGATGGAGTTTTGCTATACGATAATGATGTCTTATTTGCCTATTTGATGTCTCTTTAATTCAGTTATTTGTGGCACAACAATGGGATCCTGACCGAGGTCAGTGATTCAGATCACTTTGATTCTGATAGGTAAGTGTTGTGAGATCCAAAGACATTACTCAAACCTGCTTACTACTAGAGCCTCACTGACCCCAAATCTTGGGTGCTCTGATCTTCAACCAATCCTTTAATGCTCTCACTACTTTGCTATGCATTATGTGATATTTACAAATGACACAGCCATCTGATTTAGACATGTATAAAGTACTCAGGTTTTGTTTTAATTGAAATGAGGAAGTTCCATTTTCCAACATGGCAGAGCTCATTTGCAATATATGACAGTCTTAAAAGGGGGGGGGGATATCAGTTCAGTAAATCTTATTTGATACACTTGATGAAGAGTTCTGAATTTGTAGCCTACTGTCTACTTCCCACTACCTGCCCTATTAAAAAAATAGGTGGATTAACCTATAACTAAGAAATCAGCAAGACTTTCTGATACTCTCTAAGCTAAATCATAGCAAAATCAACTTATTTGGTATTAGGTTGTTAAGCATGGATTTTTTTCATAAAAAGACGGTAAGCCCACTTTTCAATTTGGAAAGATTGAATTAGAACTCTGAGACATGTTCTTGCTTCAAAGTTGCTAATTTGCATAATACTTTGCTAGACCAATTCAGGATTTGATAAAAAGAAAACCACATACATTTGTCCATTTGCAGTCTCTTGATCTTTAACTACAGTTCCCACTTCTCAAGTCTGAAGTAGAAATTCAAGATTTTAAAACCCGGTCTATATCTTGGCTGATGGGGGAAAGAGGAGAGAGCTCTACAACACAGAAGAATAGCATCATCCAATTCATTATGTCAGCTAGCATAAAGTGGAAGGGACTAAATTGTATAATTGGAGGAAGACTCCAAGTGCAACACAGAACAATCTGGTTGCATGATGCAGTGTGGGAGACCCCTCCCACTGCACCATAAAACCTCTTTCAGCACTTTTCATCTGTCTCTTAACACCTTACCAGTGTATGCTGTGGAGGGAGCAATGGAAGTGTTGCATATTGCAACAGAAGGGGAGGCTCTCACCGATAACACAGAAGAGGTTTCAGGTTTTCAGGTTTCGTTTTATTTATATGCCGCCCTATTCCCAACGGGACTCAGGGCGGCTCACAAACCCAAGAGGGGAAGGGAAACATAAGAACTACAAATACAAACTTTTAAAATAACCAACAGACACACAATCAAGAGGGGAAGGGAACTCATCAACCCCAGGCCTGCCGACACAGCCAGGTTTTAACGGCTTTTCAGAAGGCCTGGAGAGAGGTGAGGGTCCAAATCTCTGTGGGGAGTTCGTTCCAAAGGGCCGGCGCTGCCACAGAGAAGGCCCTCCCCCAGGTAGTAGCCAGGTGGCATTGGCTAGTAGATGGAACCCGGAGGAGGCCAACCCTGTGCGATCTAATGGGTCTTTGGGAGGTAATTGGCAGCAGGCGGTCTCTCAAGTACCCAGGTCCAATACCATGAAGGACTTTATAAGTGACGACTAGCACCTTGAAGCGTATCTGGAGACCAATCGGTAACCAGTGCAGCTCGCGGAGGATAGGTGTAACGTGGGTGTACCGAGGTGCACCCACAATCGCTCGCGCGGCTGCATTCTGGACGAGCTGAAGTCTCCGAATGCTCTTCAAGGGCTGCCCCATGTAGAGTGCATTGCAGTAGTCCAGTCTTGAGGTCATGAGGGCATGAGTGACTGTTGCGAGTGCCTCCCGGTTCAGATAGGGACGCAATTGGTGCACCAGATGAACCTGGGCAAATGCCCGCCTGGTCACAGCCGACAAATGATGGTCTAAGGTCAGCTGTGGGTCCAGGAGGACTCCCAAATTGCGAACCCTGTCTGAGGGGCATAAAATTTCACCTACCAGCCTGAGTGATGGACTACTAACCAAATTTTTGGGAGGGAAACACAACAGCCACTCAGTCTTGTCTGGATTGAGTGCAAGCTTGTTGACCCCTATCCAGATCCTGACAGCCTCCAGGCACTGGCACATCGTGTCAACCGCTTCACTGAGTTGGCACGGGGCGGACAGATACAACTGGGTGTCGTCCATGTATTGATGGTATTTTATCCCGTGCCGTCGAATGATCTCACCCAGCGGCTTCATGTAGATGTTAAACAGGAGGGGGGATAAGACCGAACCCTGTGGGACCCCATATTTCAGGGGCCTAGGGGTCGAGCTCTGCCCCCAGACCAACACCGACTGCGACCTGTCCGAGAGGTAGGAGGAGAACCACCGAAGGATGGTGCCTCCCACCCCCACCTCTCGTAACCGTCGCAGAAGGATACCATGGTCGATGGTATCGAAGGCCGCTGAGAGGTCAAGAAGCACTAGGATGGAGGTGCGACCTCCATCCCTGGCTCTCCAGAGATCATCGGTCAGTGCGACCAAAGCGGTTTCCGTGCTGTAGCCAGGCCTGAATCCGGACTGAAAGGAATCCAGTTCAAAACCCATGTTTTAGAATAGCTTGCCAAATTGCTGACAGGGTGATGGGACTGTAGATGTCAGTGTCTCTTCTACTGTGTTTTGCGGTTCCTCTATCTTTCCATCCTCAGCTGTTAATGTCATCTTTCTTTCAAAGTCCAGGTCGCCAAGCTACATCAGCTCAGAAGCCTGGCAGAAATAGAAATCTGAAGGAAGCAGATTCTTCTGTTGTCCAAATTAAAATGTCTTGGAGAACCATGCCAGGGACCAGAGTGGAGGTGGTTTGACCACACCAGTCTTAAGGGGTCCTAAAGTAGGACATGGGTCAATCCCATCCTTGGGGATCAGCTAAGGAAACTGCCAAAAGAAAGAATGAGGATTGAATTTGTCAGATTACATCCATGATAACATATGCACAGGAATAAGAGGGGAAACACTACTTCAATACTGGATATAGCTAAGGTCCATTTAAAGCTGTCATGGGTTCAGACTGGCTAGCTGATGAAGGCAATGTAATGGTGACATACAACAAAAAAAGAGGTTGTCATGACATGGTCAATAAAAAGAAAAGCACATAAATTTGTTAGATGACAGTAGTTTGATTGCATCTTGTACTTAGATGACAGTAGTTTAATTGCATTTCAGCTAGGCAAAGTAAGTATGCCTGCTTTCAAACCAGCCTTCTGTTCCTGAAGAAAATAAAGCATTCATTCTGAGATTCCAGATTCACAAACTGTAAAGGCAGCTATTGATAACAACTTCCTACATCCTCCGGTTTTAATGATCCTCCAATAACAACTCCCATACTCCTGACTCCTAACTATTCTGTCTGATTCAGGCAAGTTGGAAGTCTCCAAGAAATTCCATATATTATCCATCCTTCTTTCTCCAAGAAATTCCATATATTATCCATCCTTTCCATATATCTACCTTTGCTAGATCCAGATTATAGAATTAGTTTCTCTTTTCATAATGGCTATTGCTTATCCTGTGACATGTGCACCAAAATGCAACAGAAACTCTTAACATCAGGTGCAAATACTGAAATGAATACCCTAATCCTCTTGTTTGAAAGCTACTCTGGTCAACAATTCAACTTTTCCCAGCCCTTCATCATTCTGTCTAACATACCATTAGTTTCTTATCAACATAGCCTTCCCATTTCCCTCTACATAATAGATCTTTCAGACTTCAGTGCTCTGAAGAAAAAAAAAACACATCATGATTCTGCAAATACCAGTAATAATCTTAATTTGGGCTGTTAGGCAATTGTTCTGCATCTGTTCTAAATAAAACTATAAATGGAGCCATGAAGTCATATGAGAATGAGTGTATGTGTCTTACCCTGGACCAGAGCACTATATCAGTCTCTCCTCAAAGGATGCTGATCTTTGAACAGGATAATAGTGTTCAGAGTTAAAGTTCCAATTGAATCCTTTCAACTACATTTAAATAATTTTGTGAGTAGCAGCAAATACATAATCTCAATTTCCTTGCAACCAGCAGAAAAAAGGGAGTTCATGCCAAACCTGTGTTTTCTTAATTTTTTTGTTTCTATTCCCTTCTATTTATTATGATCTATTGTACACTATGGTGTTTCTTCATCAATTGACCATCAAGAATAAGCTCAGCAGAGATTTTAATAAATAACTCTTTTCAAAGTCAGACTTGAGTCTATGAAGAAGTTGATCTCCTTCCAAATTCAGAGACTGTTCTCCAATCCAGAACAAGTTCAAAATGGTAAAGAGTTACAGTGTCCAAATGTATAACTTGTACAGTTCATGATGCTTGGATATAATACCAATATAATAGTAACAATAGTAAAACCACTGTTTTATTGTAATGTTTCTTCTCATTAGTGTTATTTACCCATTGAAAGATATTATTTGTTAAATTTATTTTCCACCTAACTTGCCATGGGGCTACTGTAGAGAGTTTACAATAATAAAATTGAGGATTTTTTTTTTAAAGCATAGGACATATAACAATCCTCTACATGGATTGTTCTCTTGTACTGGTTAAAATGCATGTGTATCCCAATGATGATCCCATCAGCCTCATCCCAAAGAGTTACTGGGAAATCTCAGAGAGTACATATGAACAACAATAACAATTATGAAATGGCTGAATTAAAATTAGAAGGATGTCCAGTCCACCTGCTAATGTGGCCATAGGAAAGTTCAGTGTTGCAAAGATATTAATACTATTGGTACACTGAATTCTAGAACCATGAACCAAGGCAAATTTTGTCAGATGTTGTCAGAGTAGAAATGTCAAAAGTGAATATTGATATTCTAGGAATCAATCAGTTGGACTGGACTGGGTCAATTCACATCAGAAGAGCATCAGATCTTCTAATTTTAAAAAAAGAAAAATGTTGAGAAATTCAGCAGCCATTATTATTAACAAAAGGATATCAGAATTAATGCTGATGAAGTGATGAATTGTCAAAGCTATGGTTTTCCCTGTTGTAATACAGTATATGACTGCATGCAGGATCGTCAGAAAGCATGAACAAAGAAAATTGTTTATTTATCGAATTGGTCTTTGAACTGTAACATCAAAAGTCTTAGGAATACCTGAGACTTCAAGAACAGATCAGTCACTAAAACAAATTATCAATATCTTTTCCTCCAACGTTATTAGGATTATACAAACCACTTCTTTTAACAGTAACGTAATAAGACATGTTTCAACATCTAGAGAGATTATCTGACAAATATTCTATAGTGGAGTTCCAGAGACATAATATTCTCTTACTTTTTTTCAAGCTGTGACCTAAGAAGACAGGAAAAACAAATAATTCAATTTATTCCTCAGCTAGCTCCCATCTCCCTTTCATCTCTTAAGCAATATAAAATAACTCAGAAAGAATATAAAGAAATAAGAACTACTTCAGACACATTTTGACCAGGGGTGGGCTTCAAAAATTTCAGCAATGGGTTCCCTGCCCAGTTGCTGGGTGGCTGTGGCCAGGGGTGGGCATGGCCTAGTCGGCCTCCTGCACCATGGTGGGGGCGGGGGCATCACCAGGCTCCGGAGGCTTTCCTCGAGCCTCTGGGAGGGCAAAAACTGCCTCCCCCGGGCTTCAGAAGGCCCATTTTCCCTTCTCCCCAAACCTCCATGTCGTGGGCCCTGCACTTACCTTGCATTCAAAACAGGCTGCGTGGAGACTCCTGGCAGGGGAGGGGTAGGGCCAGCCAGAGATGGGATTTGGAGGTTCTGCAAACTGGCCACGTTAGCTAACGTTGCAAAATTGGGTCATGTGATGGCTCACTTAATGACATTGCTTAGCAACCAAAATTCATATTTTAATTGTAACCACAAGTTGGGATTACTTGCACGTCGCTTTTGAGGGAATGGGTTTGTTCAGATGCATGGGATTTTTCTTATTAGTTTATTTAATTGTAAAAAGAAATTGGACACCCATTTCTTCAGAATGGCATAGAGTCTCCTGCTTGATCAGGGGGGGTTGGACTAGAAGACTAGAAGACCTACAAGGTCTCTTTCAGCTCTGTTATTCTATATTCTGTATATTTTTAATACAAGCTATCCAGAGTCTCTTTGCAGCAAAATGGCTCCTAAATTGTGTAAATAAATAAGATTAATTCATTATAAATTAGGCTGAGGTTTTATGATTACAGCTTCCAAGGGTCTTTATTTATTTAAGACTGGTGTTAAAAAAAATACCGTACTGAAATCCATGTAGTCTTTGCTTTCTTTCTCTTGCCTAGCTTTGTGAAGCCTGATATTAAACTGCATTCTATTCAGGTAACTACTAAAACTAGTCCTTTCGCATTTACTGCACTTGTTTCCAAAAATCTTTTTCATGGAAAGTTTCTGTAATCCAGAACTTATGTTCTTTTAACCTTCAGCCTTTCAGATACAAATAAGGCCACACTTCAGTTGTTGCTATTTCACAGTAACAATCCCTCACTGAGTTCTTCTTGTTTCTTATTCTCGAAGCATTTACTTAGATATATTTTCAAAGAAATTTCAGCATCCAGTAATTGCAACTTATTGTTCATCATATATCACTTAGAGTTGGACAGCACAATTTAGACCACAAAGTCCTAACCGGGTTCGAAATCTAAATTAAAGCATCCCTGATAAATGATGGTCTAACTCTCACATAAACAGAGGTGGGATTCAGTAGGCTCTGACCAGTTCTGGAGAACCGGTAACGGAAATTTTGAGTAGTTTGAAAAACCTGTAAATACCACTTCTGACTGACCCCACCCCCATCTAATTATCTGCCTCCCGAGTCTCAGCTTATCGGGAGGAAATGGGGATTTTGCAGTATCCTTCCCCTGGACTGGGGAGGGAATGGAGATTTTACAGTATCCTTCTCCTGCCATGTCCACCAAACCACGCCCACTAAGCCATGACATGCTCACCAAGCCACGCCTACAGAACCAGTAGTAAAAAAAATTGAATCCCATCACTGCACATAAAGATATCCAGATATTACTTCTCTTGGTATTCGATTTCATTGTTGAATTGCCCATACTTAATCAAGTTTCTTCTAACATTGATTTGGATTTGCTTTTCTACAACTTAAATTCATTCTGTGTCCAGTGCCCTGGAACAAATGACAGAGAATGGATCCTAACCTAATGTAACAACTTTTCATATATTTGAAGAGTGTTATCAGTGAGTTGAGATTCCCTCAAATCTTTCTAAATACAATTTAGTTTTCAGTCACCTATTCCTCCTCAATATCCCTATTTGAACCTGTTACATTTCCAGGAATTCTTAAAGGCTGTTGCCCAGAACTGGATATGATTGAGGTGGGATATGACCAATGCAAAATAAAACAGAATATTTTATTGTACTCAAGATACAATATGACTTCAGCATACGACCAATCTATTAAGGAAGCTACCCAAAAACCTGTATATACTTTCCCATTTATATTTTGGGTAGCTGGTGCAATGGTAAATTGGGTAATATGTTTATTTTGAAAGCCTATACATTATGAGATATTTTTTCCTGTTTCTCAGTTGAGAAATCATTTAAGAAAAAACATATGGAAGTGCAGATCTCGTTAAATTCATATTTAGCAGATAACGATCTGTACCAGTCAGAAGATGAATAGGAGGCATAAAACATTACACACACACACATCTGCATACACATGCCCCTGTATCTAACAATCTTACAGCAATACAATTACTGCCTTACTGAATCTGCCATTGAAAGAACCAGCTGGCCTTTCTAGAATTTCAATCTCATGTAAATTGGCTCAGGGATAATGAGATTCTAGAGATATGATTTTGTTCTGAATAAACTTAATAGCTTTAGTCCATCTACTACAGATTATTCCATTGTCAGTCTTCCCAGGTAGACCAGACAGGATACATGACCAGAAGAGCTGATTTCATTTTATGGTAGGACTACCTTAACAGAATCAAATCTGAAAATACAAATCTCTCACTGTCTCCTCCCTTAAGTGAAGGGAGGGTCCTTTCTCTACCTATTATGCATTTTCATTTCATTTTCATTTTCCTTTATTTGCATGCCACCCTTTTCCCTGGGGGGACTCAGGGCGGCTCACAGTTCAAAAAAGGGGGGGGGAGGACAAACAATTTCTAACATAAAGACAATACATCATAATTAAAAACACAACAGTCACACAATTCGAGTGGGGTTAGAATCTTAACCCCAGGCCAGCCAGGACAGCCAGATCTTTAGGGCGGCGCGGAAGGACTGGAGGGTGGTGAGGGTCCGAATCTCCATGGGGAGTTCGTTCCAGAGGGCCGGAGCAGCCACTCCGGGTAGTAGGACTGCAGCTGCAGTCTGTACCCTATCTTATCTGACTGTTCCCAAGACAGCCTTTCTTTGCCTGTCTCTCAAGGTCTTTCTTACATACTGTTACATCCACTGATTTCCTACAATCTTCCAAATGAGGCAGTTTGTTCTCAGCCCCACCTTTCTCAATTACTGCCAAAGGTTAATCTTACTGAAAAAGGAGTCTTTCCTGAGTACCTCATCAACCAATGATAAACAATCCCTCTTTGATAAGTAAAACATATAAAACACAAGAAATAGAACTTCTGGGTTCTAAAGTAATACAATTGATACAAGATGTTATCAGACTATTGTAGAAAGTACAGAGAATGCTAGTATCCAATCCAAACACAGCCTTAGATTCTGGAAATAAGGTAGAAAATATTATTTAGACTCTTCTAGTATTAGAATATTCTAAATGCATTAAGATCACAGTAAATATATTTCAACTGACCGATAAGCCACCCAAATGAGATGATTCTAAGAAGCCTCATTGGGAATGACTGAACGTTTTGATATATATTATTAGATGTAAACATTCAAACATTTTTTTTTAAAGATTTTATTGGTAAAAAGAAAATACAACATCCATAACTTGTAACAAACAATACAACTACATTTCGAGATATTCCCATACTATCAAATCATTATAAACATCAAAGGTTAGGTATCTTTCCCTCCCTCTTTTCTTCCCTCCCCCCCTTACTTCCTTCTCCCCTGCCTTCCCTCCTTTCTTTTCTCCTTTCCTCCTTTCCTTCCCCGTCCTTTCTCTCCCTCGGTCCCCCCCTCCTTCTCACATACCTTTCCTCCTTCCCTGCCTCTTTCCCTCCTCCTTCCTTTTCTCTTAATCTCCCTCCTTTCCTCCCTCCTTCCCTCCTTCCTTTCAACTCTCCTTCTCTCTTTCTTTCCCTCCCTCTTTCCCTCTTTACTACCCTCTTCTCTTCCCTCCCTCCTTCCTTCCCCAGTTTTTCCTCTTTCTCCTCTCCTTCTTCCTTCCCACCTTCTTTCCCTTCTCTTCTTTCTCTTCCTCCTCTTTATCCTTCCCCCCTTCTTCTGCCTTTCCTATTCCTCTCCTTTCTCCTCTCCATCCTGACTTCCCTACTGTCCTCCCTCCCTCCCTTCTAACCTTTATTACATTCAAACAATTTATATAGTCACAATATTAAGTAAACACATCATAATCTCATGTTTCCTTGACAGAGATGTTCCTAGCCTTTTCTTGTTATAGAGAAAAGCCTAGAAATTACAACACCTTCCATAATCTTATATGAGTCAAAATAATAACACTATTATCTTTCAAAAATTTTTTTTGCAATGCTAGTTACCATTGTTAATTTCTTTTTATCTTCCAGGTAATCTGGAATTTTGAATTAGTCAGATTATCAGATAAACATCTGAATCGGTTTCCAATGTATTTATGCTTGGCAACTGGTTTCTCAGAATTAAAAATATCTGGGTCACTCTAACCTAAAGCTTTTAAAAACAACATGCCACAGGTGAGCAAGATGGTGCCTACTGCATTCATATGTCCAGACAAATCCCTTGATGCCAATCATGCTCCATGCCCTCTGAATCTATTTTGCTTAGTTACTAGACAACCCAGGACTCATTGAATCATCCTTTCAGAGATATTTCCCTACCTAAACAGAAAGACAGAATAACCACAGGCAATTATTACAAGGCAGCATTTCAGGCTAACTTGTTCACTGCCAGAGGTTTGATCATCACTGGCTCAAGGTTGACTCAGTTTTCCATTCTTCCGAGGTTGGTAAACTGAGGTCCCAGATTGTTAAGGGCAATATACTGACTTTTTAAACTGCCCAGAGAATGCTGTAAAGCACTATAAAGGTCTAAGTGATATTATTACAGCTATTGTTTTGGTTTTAAAATTAAAGATGGTGTCTTTTTACTAAAGAAGAAAGATGTTTGGGAAGACAAATATAGATGCTTTTTATTTAATGTAGTACATTTTTGATGACAATGTTTATGGTTGAACTGACATTCTTTAAGAACTATCTAATTTTATAAAGTTTATCTTTTGAGTTATAATGATTTACCAAAGCTTTAATTGTGGACAATTGGCAGTAGTATCTGCAAAGATTGGAAATTATGGAGGAATTAATTGTGTCTCAGTAAGTTTTTTCTATAGGCAGTTGAAAAATATTACATGTAATCTTCTACAAACAACTGGTTATTTAATGACAATTGAGAGTTACAATGGCCTGGGAAAGTTGCTTTACGGGCCAATTGTAAAATGTTGCACTACACCCCACCTAGCTCACATTTGTGACTGATTGCACTATTCTGCATGTGACCACAATTTGTAATGATTTCTTGCCATTTCTCCCTGTAAAAATTGTTCAGGTTAGTGCAGTAAACTTTCAACATCTCAGGGAAAATTAACTCAAATTATATGAGTTAATGTTTCAAAACTCATGCTGCTGGAGACACAGCTTAGAATTTGGAACATTAATTCATATGGTTTGATCCTATCATTGCTACATTTTGGATTGAAATAGAATCTTTGAAGAATATTGTTTATTTATTAGATTTTTATCCTGCCTTTATTATTTTTATAAATAAGGTAACAAACATACTTCTTCTCCCTCCTATTTTCCCCACAACACTACTCTTGTGAGGTTGGGCTGCGAGAGAGTGAGAGGCTCAAAGTCAGCTTTCAGTCAGCTTTCATGCCTAAACCAGGATTAAACACACAATTTCTAACGGGGTGCCTTAATCACTAGACCACTGGCTCAATTCTATATCAATCACTATGCATCAAAGAAACATATGTTCTTCTTATATTGGTTTTTAATAATTGTAAGCAGCCTAGAGTCACTTCCAGGCAAGTTGGGCAGGCAGACAAGCTGAATATATGGATATCAAAAACTATCAATTTTTCAGGCATTGGTCTGGCTAAAATAATTGTAACAGTGGATGGTTGATAACTCTGTTTGGTCAAAAATGTATTTTTTTTTCAACCAAGGGGCAAAGAAGATTTTTGACACTTAATTTCAGTTTCCTAAATGTTTTTATCATGATTATTGATTCTTAGGTCATACTACATTGTTCACAGTGCTGTAGGAAAGCTTCCTCTTCTATTAATTAGAATGCAGAGTGCAGAATGCCACATTATACCCTGAAATCTGTTAAGAAGCCTCTAAGAAGGAACACATCGAAGATTATATCACTAGCATGTAAGATTATGATGAAGCAGTGCACATGGATGAATGCTTACCATTTTTCTAAGAAAAGAATGAAAACTATGTTAACTCTATTATAACTGAAATCAAAGGAAAAGGGCTTTTCCATAGGGATGATATGCATTGGATTATATGTTTCCCTCCTCCTCTTAAATGAGTGAAAGCAACTATTATATAAAAATATCAGCTTTTAAAGAGAAAAACAGCTTAATTATTATATCATGCTACTAGCAAAGAGATAGGTAATGTCTAAAAGGTAAAGGTTATCCTTACACATATATGCTAGTCGTTCCCAATTCTAGGAGGTGGTGCTCATCTTTGTTTCAAAGCCGAAGAGCCAGCGCTGTCCAAAGACGTCTCCGTGGTCATGTGGCTCGCTTGACTAAATGCCAAGGGCATACAGAGCGCTGTTACCTTCCCACCAAAGTGATCCCTATTTTTCTACTTGCATTTTTTACATGTTTTCAAACTGCTAGATTGTCAGAAGTTGGGACAAGTAACGGGAGATCACTCCATTACGTGAAGCTAGGGATTCGAATCACTGGACGGCCACCCTTCTGATCAACAAGCTGAGCATCTTAGCCACTGAGCCACCACGTCACTCATGGTAACCTCTAAGTCTCCACAAATGGCTGAATGCCAGACTGCAATTTTTATGTGGAGTGGAGTAGGGAAACTGTTTTTTTTGTGGGGGGGGGTTGCATATGGCACATGTTAGCCAGGGATCACTGAGGTGGCTGGCTACCTCTGTGAAAGGAATTTTTTCAGGCGGTGTTATCTTTTACCCGCGGGATGCCCTGAATGCCAGTAGGCGATTGGGGGAGGCTCCTTTCTTGTCCCTATGTGGTTTATTCACTCACGGGAATCGAGCCGCCTACATCAGCAGTGCGCAGGCCCAGCGTCTTACCACATGAGCCACCGCGGTGCCAAGGAGAACTGTAAGACACCACTAAACAAGCCTGGAATTTAATAGAATATAACAGAATTGGAAGAGAGCTTGGAGGTCTTCTAGTCCAACCCCTGCTCAAGCAGGAGACCCTAGCATCCAGTGATGGAGCACCCATAACCTCTGGGGCACTCACAACTTCTCAATCACCCACAATTTCTGGAGGCAAGTTGCTCTGCTGATTAATTGTTTTCACTGTAAAGAAATTGCTCCTTAGTTCTAGGGTGGATCTCTTCATGATAAATCTCCAACCATTATTTCTTGTCCTGCCCTCAGGTGCTTTGGAGAATAGGTTGACCCCTTCTTCTGTGTGACAACCCTTCAAATATTGGAAGACTGATATCATGTCACCCTAATCCTTCTCTTCATTAAACTAGACAATTCATCATTAAGGTTTAGCCTCCAGTCCCCTAAGCATCTTTACTACTCTCCTCTGCACTCTTCCTAGAGTCTCAACATTTATTTATTTATTTTGTATCATGGTAAACAAAACAGGATGAAGTATTCCAAGTGTGGTGTTACCAAAGCAGTATAAAATGATATTAACACTGCATGTGATCTTAACACTGTTAAGATCAACTCTGTTGGTGCAGATTAGGATTGTATTGGCTAAATGTTAAATAAATTTTTAAAGTCATTTGTTGATTCTGTGAGAATCTTTCAAAATTGAGTTGTGCTCCGTGGTCTGAAGATAGAGGAAATAACTGTTACTAACCACATCTTCCTGCTTGTACTTAAGCGACAGAAGAACAGAAAAAAGCAAGGTTACCTTATTTGAGTTGCAGAAATATGGATAATACAAGATAACGTCTTAGAGATAATAACTTTTAACCTTTTGCTGCCGGCTAGTGTCACCCAGTTCTTTGCAATATTTGAGAGAGGAGACAGTGTTGTTCTTGCTACATGCAGATCTAAAAAACATGCTTTTTTTAAATCCTTTTTTTTTATTGTTGAGAATGCCCAAAGCCATCTAAGGCAAAAAAAACAAACTATGATTGACAGAAGGTCTGTGATCACTATATTGTACTATCATAAATAAGAAAGCAACATAGGAGAGGCTCAAGACACATAGGTTCATTGATGTATTCCCAATCTGAACATAGAGACTTTCCTCTCTGCTGTCCATCCAGCAGACACCATGTGGAATTTGCTTTCCCCATCGCCTGAGATGGTGTCTCCTGATAACACTGGATAACAATTTTTTTCATAAGTTTTGCTTCCTGAAAACTTTTAGTGATTATGATAGATCCCTTCAAACTGAAAACAAATATAATTTCAGAAATATTGCATCATGTAGGAATCTTGAGACACTTTAAATGACTAAATTTAATCACATATTTCCAACATGCTACATGAGTTCAACAAGGCTAAAAGGGTTTTGCTGATGATTTTCATTTGTACTCAGTGTCTGATGCATCTTATGACTGTGTCCAAAATAGTCAGCCAGCATTGATGGATTCCAGTTGCCTTGATACTCTTTTACCATTGTGGCAATGTCCTAGTGAAACCTTTAACAATGTTTGTTACTGACTGCAATTAGATTTTTGGAAAAGAAGTCCAAGTGTAAATGCAGAAATCTGATTCTTCAGTGACATGTTGTATTTCATGGTCTTGCATGCTATAAGTTTATCAACTAACTGAATGTAGTCTGGTGCTCTGTAGTTGCCAAGAAAATTCTCAATGACATCCTTGAATGTTTTCCAGGTGATTTTCTACAGCTCCCACTAAACTGTTCTTTGAATTACTCATCATTGATGATGTATCTGATCTGTGGACTAACAAAAATGCCTTCCTTAATTCTTGGAAATGTATCTCCCCAAAGAACAAAATTTTTCACCATCCTTGTTCATCACTTTCATAAAACTTTCCATCAGTCTGAGTTTTATGTGAAGCGGAAGTAAAGATATCTGTCAGGTCAACAAGTGGGTCATATGCCAAGTTTTTCTGTTCTGGAACCAAAGTCTTTCAGAGTGGCCATTTCTTTTTAATGTAATGCAATTCTCTTACATAGTTGTCCCAGTTGCATATGTAACAAGCAATACTTGGTATACCTGTATTCCCAGGAGCAGAGCCACTACTTTTAGATCTCCACAGATATTCCAGTTGTACTTGGTGTACTGGATGTGCTTTAAAAACAATTCCATGTTTTTGTATGTTCTTGCATAGCCAACGGGTACTACACAATTGCCATCGTATAAAAGTAGATTTATATGAAACTGTCTGTGATAAGTTAAACTAAAGGTTATTGTTGTGATTAGCAGCCAAAAATCTCTGAAGCAAAACCATTGTTGTCCAATGTAATGTGTGTGCTTCTCATAGCAGGACAATTGATTGCTTGATTCCTGTGCCTTTTCTGCCCTCCTTCTTCAGTCTGACAATTTCTGGCAGAAAAACATCCATCAATCATAGCACTACTACAGGAACTGGGCATGTGTGTAGCCATGGAACTCTGCCCGGCATGATTAGTATCCATTCTGTGTATTTTCTCCTACATCCTGTTCTGTTGTAACTCAACCTGAATAAAATGTCTAAATAAAATTACACAAGGAGCTGAATTATAAATTGTATTTAGGATTTCTCTTTCCTTCCTTTTCTACCAGGTTCTTAAAATTTCACAGTTACTTCGCTCTTACATTTTTGCTGGTTAACTCTTACACCATTTTACCATCACAGTATTTAAAAACCCAGAAAAATATATTTCCATTCAATTCATATGACTTTAAAGTGATAAGAGCAGAATGGCGAGGAATAAAGCTAACCAAGGCCAGAGATCAATAAGCACCTCTCAGATGGCATCTACCACTCAATAGTGAAATGTCCCTGGATGCTGTCACATTAAAGGAGAATGTTCTGACCTAGGCTACCCAAGGGCATGAAACAAACTCCTTGTTCCGATAAAAGCCCCTTTTATTAATTTACTGTGAATTTGGCTCATTCACATCCACCAAAGTCTTTCAAGGGAGGATGTACAGTCACAGATCTTATCTGGTTTGGACAGCTGACATGCCAATATCTATAAAATTTGACAAGGAGTCTCGAAGGGTCACGAACCAATTAAGAAAACTGTCTCCTGCAAAAACTCCACTCCCCTTTCACTCCTCTTTTATTTCCTCTGGGAGGGGCCTTTCATTGTCCACCTTACTCCCAAGTCAACCCCTGTTCTTTAGCTGTTCCCTTTGTCTGGCAACTCTGAGCATGCACACACTGGGAACAGGCTCCAGCTGTTTATCTGCCTCACTGATGTCTGACTGAAGGCAGCTGATAACTGGCATATGACTCTGGCCATCCCTCTGCTTCTGACACAGAGCCCACATCAGAGCCTTCCCCAGACTCCAGGCGCATGTTCCTCCCCAACCTCCTCGCTATCTAAATCTGCTGCCAGCTCTGCTGGCCGTTGGCGGGCCACAACAGAAAATGCTACTTTAACTCTGGCGTACTAAAGGATACCTAAACCTGTCTCATTCATGGGCTGGGGATGAGATGCAGGCAATGTCATAGAACTACATAAGAAACCAGATATTTGGCTTAGATGTAAGTTGGCTACCCTGGGATTGGAATGCTGCATTATACACTGCACTCGTGAGACTACACTTAGAGTACTGTGTACACTTCTGGTCACCACAATACAAAAAAAGATGTTGAGACCTTAGAAAGAGTACAGAGGAGAGCAACGAAGATAATGGGTCTGGAGGCTAAATCATACGATGAATGGTTGAGGGAGCTAGGTATGTCAAGGCTATCAAAGAGATTGATTGGGGGGGGCACATGATCATTGTCATTATTTAAGGAACTGTCACAGAGAAGGGATCATTGACTTATTCTACAAAGTTCCAGAGGGCAGGACGAGAAGTAATGGGTGGAAGCTTATTAAAGAGAGATCCAACCTGAAAGTAAGAAGTTTTCTGATGGTGGGAATAATTGCTTCTAGGAGTTTCCCTGAAGGTTTTCAACATTAGACTGGACAACCATTTGACTAGGATGATATAAGGTCTCCTGCCTTGGTTTGGACTAGAAGACCTCCGAGGTCCCTTCCAGCCTTATGGTTCTTCTATGTTCTAATTATGGCAGAGTCTCTTTGAATGATGAAAATGCTCCTTCCCAATTTCTTGCCACCTGGGCCGAATTGCCTTTTATAAAATAAGTGACCAAGAGATTCCCTTCTAACTCTTGACTGCTTATATGTGAACCCTCTACCATCCCAACCTTCTTTCAAACTTTCAAACCAAATCACTTAGCCCTTGCACAGTCTCTTCCAAGTTCAAATCATCAGTCTCTCTCTCTCTCTCCTGCCAATGCCTGTTCACTCCTTCATCTAATCCTTCATCACATGAAACTTTCTGTCCTCTTAAGCCAGCTGTCCCAGAAACAGCTGCAATAAACTCCTTAGCACTTTTCTTATATCAGTGGAACAAAGCTGGCTCACTATTATTTGCTGAACTAGGCCACAAGAACTATTTAGACATTTGTATTTGGAAGAATCAAAGCTGCCTTGTAATTAAGACCTACAGATTACATTATTATTTACTCTCAGTTGCTACATGCCAATTGTGACCAGGTGATCACTAATTACATGGATAATTTAGAACTTGTGTATGGGTAGAAGCAGGATCTGGACTACCCAAGATGCAGAAAAGCTGGACGATGGGTTTGATTTGTCTCCCTGTCAGATACATTGGGGATGTCAAAATCTGAGACCAATTCAGATTTTTCTTTGCATTTGTGGCAGAACCAACAGTCTTTAAACCCTAAAGTGCAAATATGTATTCATTGCTAAACAATCCACAAAAATAAAGCTTTGATTTTAATTTTACCTCCCTTTATGTTTACATTGAAATAAAAGATTCAACAGTGGCAGGGGGTTTTGAATTTTGAAATTCAAAAATTTCAGCAATGGTTTCTCTGTCTGGTTGCTGGGTGGGTGTGGGTGTGGTGGACATGGCCTACTCAGGCTTCTGCACCACTGCAGGGGTGGTGATGTTCACCTTGCCCAGGTTCAAGAGGTTTTCCTCAAGCCTCTGGAAGGTCAAAAACTGCCTCCCCTGGAGTCCTTCTGGGAGGCCTGTTTTCACCTCTCCCTGAACCTCCGCACAAGCCCTGCACTTACCTCGCATCCAAAATGGGCCGCATGGAGACTCCTGGGAGGGGCAGGGCAAGGTGGGAGAGGTGGGGTGGGGTAGATGGGTCAGCCAGGGATGGGATTAGGAGGTTCTCTGAACCAGCCATAATGTAAACTACAGGTTCTCCCGAACCTGTAGTTTACATTATATGCAGCTTATGGTACAGGTACTTTAGCACTTCCAGGCTGTCTGGCTTCATGCCGGGCTATGACCTTAGCAGGGATTATTCCAGCAAATTAAAAGGGTGGGTTCAAATGGATTTCTTTCAGTGTGGGAAGGCGAATGCTTCCCAGTAGCAGTTGCTGGTAACATAAATGAGAGGGTGTTGTTGCATTCATGTCCTACTTGACGGCTTCCCAGCAGGTTACCAGCTGTGGGAAGCATATGTCTAATTAGATAGTCCCTTGATATGATTCAGAAGTAATCTGTATATTTATGCTGGTCATTATGAAACATATGACAAATAAAATATTTACGGGCATTCTAACCTGTGATAATAGTGAACCTCAGAAGCTAGTAAAAACTAGTTCTTTGTCCTTTGACTTCTTGAACTCACTGAATCTAAATGCAACCTCCTTGTGAAGTTTGGATTTAGCTTATAATATATTAGGACTAAAGGGTCACAGTGACTCAGTGGTTAAGACACTGAGGTTGTCGATCAGAAAGGTTGGCAGTTTGGTGGTTCGAATCCCTAGCACCGCATAATGGAGTGAGCTCCCGATACTTGTCCCAGCTTCTGCCAACCTAGCAGTTCAAAAGCATGTAAAAGTGCAAGTAGAAAAATCAGGACCCACCTTTGGTGGGAAGGAAACAGCGTTCCGTGCACCTTCAGTGTTTAGTCATGCCAGCCACATGACCACGGAGACATCTTCGGACAGCGCTGGCTCTTTGGCTTTGAAACAGGGAGGCGCACCATCCCCTAGAGTCAGGAACGACTATCACATATGTGCGAGGGGAACCTTTACCTTTGCCTTAAGTTAGAACTAGCCAATTCCATTTTTTAACTCTAGCTTTTCTCTTTTACATGCCAACCATTTTGGTAGTGGGGACAGAAAGAATAAAGTTGGGGGCTCACTTTTGCCCAAGAATTTTGCAGCAGTAGCACCCTACGTTCAGGGTTCGGAGAAATTCTAGTTTTGCGGGATTCTGTCAGAAGAATAATTTGGGGTTCCAACTTGAGCTGGGGTTGCCCAAGCATTAAAAAATGAAATGAGAAATGGAGTATAGTGACACAGCTTTATAAGGGAGTTTGTCCTGAGTATGGAAGTGTGTCTTTGTGCTGATTCTAGGGTGATACTGGAGGGGCATGTATGTCATCTATGATGTTTATTCTTGTGAACATGCAATTCCACTGGGAGGCCAAATTTAATTAACTCTATTAGTATTGCTAGACTTTATCCTTTGATATGTGGATTATATCTGGGTAATTCATTTGGGGGCTTGAGAAAATTTGAGTAAAATTTTTCCCGTTTGCTATTTTTACTCAATTAACTGATTTTCAGCTTGACTGTCAATTATCTAATGGAGACTCTGATTCTCAGTCCATTGTGGATTCTGTTAATGTTTTAAGGAAGATGGAAGCAGTACAGTGGTGGGTTGCAGGCGGTACGCCCTGGTACGAGCGTACCGGAGCCTACCCGGTGCTCCGGAGGGCCCACCCGCCCGCCCTCGCTCTTTAGTCTTCAACGCTTCCGCGCACAGTGCATACAGCACCTGCGTGATGCTTTGCTGAGCAGCTGGAGCGTCGTGGAGACTCACTGAGGCATCGCTGGACAATAGGATGCATGCATGTGCTGCACATGTGCATGTGGACGACGGCGGGCCCATTCCAACCGTACTAGTTGGAATGGGATCTGGAACCTACCACTGAACAAGTATAAAGAATAAAATACATTTTGATATAAAGTCTGTCACAATTCTGTGCTCATTTCTCAAGGATTCAACATCTTAGGGTATAATTTTAGTTATATTCAACATACCTGGTTGGTTCTCCAGAAATTGTCACATTTGTTGTGATATTTGAATGGTATTGCTTATTTTGGGAACCCATAATATCCAAATTATAGCTCTGAGATTTACAGAATGCCCCTTAGGCATCCATGCTGTGTCATCCTTGGATTAATAAACTTTAATCTATTATCATATCATGAACAATACATTCAGTCGAACACCATCATTAGGAATGATCATGAAATCCTGATGTTATGAAATACTATTATGGAAGTCTCCTAGTTTTTAGTCATTTGCTATTATTTTCCCATAAAACAAAAGAGAACAACCACCCAATCTGCTTTCATGAATTCTGGAGTATGTCCTACTAAATTTTTTTGAAAACCTTAAGTGAAAATTGTTTATTTCAGAATGAATCTATAAGATACTGTTTCTCCTCACATTCTGTAAAACCTGTACATTTTCCAATATCATAAAAGTGTTTTCATTAATTTGCTTAGAGCAAATACTGTTAACCACCCTATAATTTCCTGCATTACTTCGGATTCTTTTTTGAAGATTCACATTCAATTAGTTCTCTTTCCAATCTCTCATTAGGAGGAACTTTAGAATGACATCAAAATGGACTTGCAGTACTGGCCTCACCTTAAGCTTGTCCTTGGGCATTGTCACAATAAGAAGAAAAATACTACTATAATTCTAGAACAAGTAATAACAATTTAACATGATCTCAGTCATGGGCTGGGGACAAGATGAAGGTAGTAAAAGAAAAAGAGAGACTAAAATAGACTATGTGCCTCAAATAATGATCACAATTATTTAGGGTATTCAATAAAATTCAACACTGTCTTCTAAGCAGACAGAATTGAGCAGAAATATTTTTTGAAAGGAAAAATGATGAACCCTCCCTAAATTGTTGCAAAGGACTATGGGATAGTAAGTACTTATCTCAGTTCAATGACAATGCTGTCACAGCAAACTGTATTCATGTCCCCCTGGAGTGGCATGTTAGCATTATCATTGTCAAATACTTCTACTTGAAGTTATGATAAGTGCAAATAACGTTACTAAAGCCAGGGTTGAAAGACAGATGAAAATAATTTGACCTTTCTATTAATTATAATTCCCAAGTTTGAGAAAAACTCATTTTTAGGATTCTACAGTTGCTGGCTTCAGCCTCTCCTTAACGTTTTCCTGCATTGATGAAAATAATTAAGGGAAATTATAAAGTGGTGTGTCAATCAATTGAAGCTCCTTTGACTCCAGTTGAACTAGTCACTAATGTGTTTTCATACCAGGCCTGTAAAATTCCAGATGTAGAGCAAATACCCTCTGTGGTAGTCTTCTGTGCCCCATGAGCAAGTGAGATCTCCAAAAGAGAAAGACACCAGGCAGATGATGTGTTTATCACATCATATCTGGAGTTGTCCCCACTCAGGATTATTATTGTTAATTTGCATCTAATTAATCCCCTGAGCTAAACCAATGTTTTTCAAGCTTGGCAACTTTTAAGTTGTGTGGACTTCAACCCCCAGAATTCTTCAGCTAGTATGCTGGCTGCAAAATTCCGGGGGTTGAAGTTCACACATCTTAAAATTGCCAAGCTTGAAAACAGTGAGCTAAACATTAACTAGTGAGCAAACTTAACAATGGAATTGAGGAGACCGCTGCAGCTTCAAGAAGTCTTTGAGGAAAACTCCTCACATGCCTAGCTGTACCTCATCCTAGCTTCTTGGCTACTGCTTGAACCCAGTGATCCAAACCCCAGGGAGTACTTAATCCCACTGAACAAACTTTTAGGGCTCCTGTTCATAACTCATGGCTAGTGGTGACGGAATTCCTTCTTTCCACAACACCTTGGCTGGATGATGAAGTCACCCAGCAGCAATATGGTGAAATATACGTGTAGAACAGCGTGTAATAGCACGTGTGAATGAAGGGGCACTCAAGAGTGGCAAAACGATAACCCCGAAGAAGCCACTGTAAAAGGATTCGTTTCTCGCTAAACGAGTTGCTGCCAGTCCCTGAGTCATACGGGACTGCGTTTTCAGCGTGGGCGTGCTCCACACAGAATGCCCTTCTCAGCACCCACCCAGCCGGTTGCCCAAAGGAGGTGTGCGGGCACGCTCAGCATTCAGTAGCGTCAACCTTTCCCGACGGCGGTGAAATTACTCTAGATCCCCTCCCGGCTCTGAGACCGGCTAACTAAAGGGTTAAATCCAGCCCCGCCTCCTTCCCGATCACATGCTCCGGAGTTGCAAAGGGTGGCTCGGTCAGCTGATAAAGGAATCACGCGGTTCGGCTGCTCAGTCATCTTCAGCAGATCCCGGGTCGTGTTTTGCTCGCTTGGTCTAGCTCGATCTTGCTAAGATGGGGCTTCGCGATTTAATATTGTTCGCCTTTCTGGTGGCTGCTTGTTCGGCGCTGATCAGGTGAGGATCGGCTTTCTTTTGGTGCTAAAGGACCCCCGAGTGGGAGGGTGGGGTTGGTAGCTTTGCAAACAGACTTGGAAGCTTAAAGAAACCGAGGCTGCATTTTGCAAGGCGTGGACTCCATTGTTGTGGCCTCCGTTGTTGTGGACACCGTTTATGCCCTTCTGGATACTTTCATTCCTCTGGGAAGGTGTGCCTAAAAGCAGCCATCGCGTTTTGATTTTTGCCCACCCTTAGGCATCGATTGATTGGAATGAGAAGAGCCTGATCACATCCTCTGGGTTGGATGCTCTGTTGAAGAAGTAAAAAAAGGTTTTTTGTTTTTTTTGAGCGGGCTTAAATGTGGACATTTTGTTTGAAAGGAAACGGGGGTGCTCTGGAATTGGTGGCTCATCTTCCTTACTGCCGACTTCTTTCAGAACTGCACCCCTGCTTTTGAAAATTCAGATCTATTCTCAATATGCTTGATCTAAGCTAAAGATATTGAAGAAACCTGCCCAAGGACTCTCTTAAGTATAAGTTATAACCTTCTCCGATGGTCTGTCTTGTGATAGCAAATTAAAGGCCAACCTTTCTAGAGGGCACCAGGTTGCAAAAGTTGGCTCTAATTTAAAAAAATTAAGCATTGGTTATGTTAATATTGTAAGCAGGCTGTTAATGATGACTATGGCATGAAAGATCTTGTTTCCAGTTTCTGTTGTATTTTTTTCCACTTTGTGGCCTTTGAACACTTGTTTCTCATCTTCTGACTCATGCACTCATGCACTTTTCTTGATAAAATGCTTCTGAAATTTTCCAAAAGTCAGCCATCATCTAATACATTGATTTTTCCCCCCTATTGGACACTTGGGGATGGGAAAGGAAACATTTGCCCAGTATTCATGTGCACTTTTTCAATAGTTTCCAAGTTGTGATCTGATGGACATTGTTTCTCTAGTTTGTGGTTTCAGGATGAAAAAGGATGCAAAACTTGAATTGCATAAAAGTTAAAAGACTCTTGTCTTTCATTTGGGCGGGGAGAGAATTTAATTTTTGAGCAGCAATTAATTTAGTTCATCCGAAAAATGGCAAGAGGAACAGTCCAAGTGAATAGTACAAGTTCTCTGGTAGCTGCCTACTGATTGGATCTGTAAAGATAAATTTCATTTTAAAAACACACTTCTAACCCCAACTGCCACAAAATAGTTCCCCTCCCTTGTGTCACATATCATCTTGTTTTTATATATGCATCAGACAACCCCTATTAAAGATAGCATTATCCTAAAAATTAACACAATCATATTACTTTGGTGGTGGTGCATTTTAATGGTAGAAAGTGCTGCCTATGTGTCTGGTAGTGTTGAGATCCATGCTGGTCAGATGAATAATATAACTATAATATAACAGATGAATAATATAACTATAGTTATATTATATAATAATAATAATATATTATTATTATTATTCCATAAAGCTAATACTTCAGTTTATAACTTTTTAAAGTGCAGAGTTATTTCTTAGAATATAGAAAAGAGCCTAATTCTTCACCCTAATTCTGCAGATGTGAGTTGAAAAGTTAACAGCACAGTTAAGTTATATTTAGGCATCTCCATTGGTGAGAAAGGTCACCCTGAGCAGAGTCTATAACTCTTCCTTGCTGTCTGCAGGAATTAGGAAAATACTCTGTCGCTGATATGAGACTGTTTATTTCTTTTACATCTAATTCAATTTTACTTTTCAGCCTAATACATCATTGTAGGCTGACATGGCAAGTCCAAGAATGAGACAACCATGCTGGTTTGTTATGTTTTTAAAATTTTAACAACTGGCATTTTATTTAAACATCATAATGTAATTTGAGTGAAATACTAAAGTTGAAAATTAATGTATTCTGTGATTAAGCACAAGCACCCAGTATTTGATGCATGTGTTTTCTTTCTTCTAATAAGAAACCCCAAATCCTTATTTTGATAATTGAGCAGGTTTTTTTTTAATACCAGTCAGATAGTTAGCATTAGTACTGATTGGGAAAGAAGAATATTCTTCTTTCCCCAAAGTCTCCAACAGGCCTAGACAATTGGCTGCTTTCAGAAAGAAGCATAGTGAGATTATGATGATGATAGCATCCACTTTTCAAAATCTTTTCCTACTTGCTAGAGAAAGGGATAGTCTGGATACAGGGCCCAGATTGAAGGCAACATATAATGGCTGGCTTCCAATATCGCATGAAGTTTCTGTACCTGATTTCAAAAGGCAGTGTCATTGGAACTTGCTGACACAAATGAAAAACCAGCAGGAGTAAATGTAGTAATTAAAGCTGCAGCCTGATTCTCATTTATGAGATTAAGCACCATTGAACTTACTTACCTTTGAACATATATTGACTACTGTACAGAATGAATGACTAAAATTACTTCCATTTACTTCTGGGCTTCTTTCATTGAGGAGTGTACCTGCATTTTAAAATGTGAATAATACCAATTTACTAAAACTCTTCCCTACCTCCCCCCTCCTTCCCCCTATTTTCTCAACACCATAAAGACAACTTGATTTCTCTATCTTTTAAACTTGTTAAACCTGTTGGTAATTCTTTCTGGTTTGATATTGTATATGTGGTATAACATATATAGCTCTGATTTTGACATGAGGGTTAAGCATAACATGAAACAGATTGTAGGTCAGGAGGATGCCTTTTGGTCTTGAGATAATGCATATTTTTGATGTTTCAGGAATTTTATCCTTCCAAGTAATGTATTAACTTTAAAGTGACATTTAACAGATTAAAGATGTCAGTCCAAAGTAATTAGAGCTAACATGGGAAGCTTTCAGAGGTTGGCCTTTTAACAAATACAGGTTAATAAAAGGGAGTAATGAAGCTTTGAAACCCTGATCTGTAGGGAGGTTCCCATAATTACTGCAGGGTAAACTAGCAAGGCTCCATTAACTTCACAAGATCCATGCCAGTAAATCCTGGTGGAGAATGCATCTAATAGACAAACTGAACTTGATGGTTAGGTTTAGATAAAAAACGAAAACTATTACTTCTATTCTGTGGGTTGTCCTTGGATTACCAGCACAATTGGCATCAGAATTTTTATTGCTAAGTAAGGTCATTAAGTGAGTCGGGCCCAATTCTATGTCCTTTTGTGCTACGGTTGTTAAGCAAATTGCTGCAATGGACATGGTTATTAAGTGACTCCAGCTTAATGGCATGCAGCAACCATTGGAAATACATGTCAGTTGCCAAGCTCCCAAATTTGATCATGTGACCATGGGGATGCTGTGACTGTTGTGTGAAGACCAGTTCCTAGTCACTTTTTTCCAATGCTGTTGTAACTTCAAATTGTAAATTGAGGACTACTTGTACTTAAAAACATATTTTGTGCTGTGAATGTTAACCTAAACTGATTCTTCCTGAAGAATTTCAGGAAAAAAGAGACTATCAAGGGAAATTGCTGGCTAATACATGTTTCTTTTTGTTGTTGCTTGATAATTTCTCCTGAACAGAATCCCTCTGAAGAAATTTCCTTCCATGCGTAGCATCTACAATGAATATGGGACCAATATCCAAGACTTGATTGAGTTGGGACAAATGCTGAAGTATAAATTTGGGGGTCCCGGTGCAGAAATACCTACCCCAGAGGCTCTGAAGAATTACATGGATGTAAGTAGGGTGGCAGTTTCCTCATCTTTTATCAGCTTTATAGGTTTTGGTCTTTTAGCTATGAGAAGAATCGATGTGATATCAGAGTAAATGAGACTAGGCAAATTAATGGGCTGTAGAAATACACCAACAACTGCCAGTATTAAGAACTGTACACTTACTCCTTCCTCATGGACAGCATACTTCAAATACTATCCATACTTTGGATAGTGAGATGGGTGGCATATAAGTTTAATATATACCCGTGGCTAATGTGCAGCGGTAAAAGAGGTTTATCAACTTCTTGAGCTTCCTGGATGCATCTGATTGGCTACTGTGTGACATAGAATGCTGGATTAATAAGTCTTAATGCCTATGTAGGCCAGTTAATGTCCTTCCATTGCCCAACTACCTCTAATGGTTAGGTGATTTGCGCTTCAGTTTGAGAACAGCCAGCAGCTAATGTTTCATAGCTCATGATACGCATGCTCAGCATCATTCCTTTAGGCAAATTTGGAATGTGGGCCATCCACCCTACTGTCTCATAAATCCCAACATATGTCACTTCCTGGTGAAAAGTATTCCCACAGAAACATTTTGTGGGAATATTTCAGGCAAGTTTTCTGGGCGGGGGAGAGGGGGAGGGACTCACATCTACTTGGGAGACAAGTTTATGATTTGCTTTGGGCCAAAGATGCTATTGAAATAAAGAACAGTGTGTGTAGGAGAGGTATGTAGTAATCAAGTCATCAGAATGGATATGGACTCTTACGTTTCTGACATTCGGGAATCAAAATCCATTCTCTCAAAAGATGCTTCAATTGGAAAGAGAAGTGATGTAGTGGAATGGCTGAAGTTAAGAATGAGAGAAACCTGGGCCCAAAGTAGAACACCTAGTGCAAATTTCCTGTGTGTAAAATCCTTTTTTTTTTTATTCTCTCTCATTTTGGCACCACTGCTGTGGTTTTCACTTGATCAGAAAAGCATGGGCTTATAAAGTATGTGCACTTATATCTTCTTAATACAGATTTACAGCTGGAATTCTAATTTTGTTCCTGACGGAAAATAGGCAGACCATCATTGGTATTTGGACATTGTACCTGGAATATAATAACTCCTTGTTAATTTCTTCCAGGTTCAAAGAAAGTCGCACTAATGATGCTTGTTGTTTCTCGAGATGAAAAGGAAGAGTAGCTGCAGTAAACAGTATCTCCCTGTTTCTGCTTTAGTTTCTTTTTAAATATTCTTTGCGATAACTGCATATCTTATTTTTTTTTCTTTTATTTATTTAATTCCTATATTCTTTGTTCTATGCTTATTTGTCCAGTTTCCTTATCCCTGTGGAGCAAAAGATGTAACTCAAAAGTTTACCATCAAGACGATAGTTAAAGGAAAACTGTATTCAGGTTCTCTATTAATGATAATTTTTTCTTAGGACTAATTAGATCTCAGATGGTTTATGAATGCTTTTGAGTCATATGATAATTGAACTCATCAGTGGGGAAAAATAGATATATGGATAAGACCAACAACAGTTTTCTAAATTATGTTAAGCTAAGGTATCTTCTAATACCCTGGTTACACTAAATCCTGGTATAAACCTTGCTACAAACCATTTTCAGCACCTCACAAGTGAATGTTTATTCATTATGGTAATTGGAATTTGCTCATAAACACTTTGATTGGAGACTGCAACTATAAGCCACATGTGACAACTAATGTTCTTTAAAATATATTTTACTTGTGTGACTATTTAAATGTTACATTAAGCCATACTGTAACTAACATTTGTAGAATAAGCCATAGCGGTTGGGTTTAAACAGCAGACACTCCCAAAGAAATCACATTATGGCTTGTAGTTTATGGGAATCTATCCTTTGAGTTGGATAGAATTGGTGGCTAGTTTACAGAATACACTAAACTATAATTGGTTTATTTGGTTTTGGCTTAATGTGCTGTGCAAATAGTTATTATGGTTCATAGTTTAGCTTACTATGGAAGCCCATCCATTGTAGTTTATTCAGCAAAGCAGTTAGATCATGGTTTAGAAGAGGTTGTAAGTCAAGCTATCAAATTGGAGAGAATATCCTACAGGCCAGCCAGTGCTGGGTTCCAGATCCTGTTCAAACCAGTATGGTTGGAACGGGCCTGGCGTCGCCCACATGGATGTGCACGGCACGCACATGCGTTGTACCTGCCTGCGATGCTCCAGCTGCTTTATGGAGCATCGTGCAGGCACTGTATGTGCCATGAGCGGAAGCGCCAAAGGCTTAAAAGACAGATAAGGAGCTCGAGCAGGTGGGTGGACTCTCCGGAGCACCGTACCAGAACAGTATCCGGTGCTCTAGGCAGACTCCGGTACTCCCACACCGGGACTTACTGCCTGCAACCCACCACTGAGGCCAGCACTCTGCTTCATGCAGGAGCTTCAGAATTAGAATATGCTGAACACTTGGCATGTTAGTATCAGGAAATTTCAGTAATTAGTTCCATTATGAAGCAAGTCTTTCAAGCTTTTGCAGAGGAACAGGTTCCTAACTTTTATGCATAAATAAAATCAGATGTATATTATAAATGTGGCATTTTATCAAACCATAAACAGATTTCTGTCTGATAAAAATATAGCAACCAGTGGAGAAAGTAGTCAGAATGTATGTTTTTAATAATTCAGGATAGACATTTATGTTTTGCAAAATGCAATTAACAATGCAGGACATCATTTGATGGATTTCCAACCAATTGGATTTTTTTTTTTTTTTTTGCTTTGTAATATACAACTTTAAACAAAATTGACTGCTGCATTTCTTCAAGCAGTAAATGGTATCTTTATAGTTTTGAGTTAAAAAAAAGACTTCAAATTGTAGCATGTAATAATTATATGATTGGCAAAAGTAGCAACTTCAGGCACACTTGTTTCATTAGAAAGAGGTCAATTCTTGAGTGAATCTCAGTTGATAACTTTTGGGTATCCCAGATTGCTATGAATACAGTAGACCCTCTGGTCACGAATACTTCTGACTGTGACCAAATCAGGTTCCAACCCAAAAATTCCCTTTTTTCCCACAGCCAATTTCTCCTTCTGCACCATTTTTTTTGTAAGCACCAAATTTTCAAAATTAGGTTCGTGTCACAACCAAATTGGTTTGCAACCAAGGTTATGGAATGAATTATGGTTGTGACCAGATGTTCTACTGTAGTGTGCTTCCTTGGACCAAGTCCCAGTGAAGTCAGTAGGGTTTATTGGGAGGAAACACAAGTCAAGTTGTTGATGTATCCAGGCCAATCATATCTATTCTTCAAAAATCTAGATGGCAGCGTAGAAATTCAGAAAACTGATAACACTTGACTGCCATCTAGTAGTCATCCAGATTTTTGCAGTCAGGATGTAATAGGTGTAGATTTATATCCAGTATGTCTGTCTTTTCAGCTTTGAAGTTCTTTATTCACTAGGGATTGGTTTAATTGAACTTGGCTCTTTCAACCTATCATTTCCACATAATAATTCTTGGTTTTCCTTCATCCAGTTCCCATGCCTGCTCTCCCAGTTGTCAAATCCTATGTAGTGCAAATCATTGTTCTCTCTTAATGTTACTTTGCTGGAGGGGGGAGCTGCTACAGAGAGAGTCCTTATGAAACTGCAGTTATACTGGAACAGCCAGGTTGTCTGTTGAAATCCAGATACTGTTCCAAGCTAGGATCACCTAATATGAGAAAAAGGTTGTATTGGGAATTCTTTCCATTAAACTCTAGTGGTATTGATAGGTCTCTTATGGGTTTGACATCATAGCATTTAAAGAAATCCAGTCATTTTTGATCTGGGAGACTTAAGGCACCACAAAATTGAAGTGAAGACCATTCTTCATTATTCTTCAGATAATAATGCCCGGAAGCTCAGGGTTGGGTGTTGAGAGATTTTATTTTTAAACCCATATTCTGCATGTTTCCTCATGTCAATCTCTGTCAAAGTCTGTCTATATCTGCTACAGTGTCTAGTAACTTGGCTGATGTCATCTTTCAAAAACAAAATTTGAAGTCTAAAATGTTCCCATTTCCACTCTGCTTATTCAGCTTATGCTTTGCCCTTCTATAAATATAGCTTAAATTTTAAGTTGTTATTGCCATTTTTCTGGTGATTTTGCTTATGCTTCTGAGATGCCTGCCTGCTTTCCAATAAACTGTTAAATAGAAACTGCCACTTATTTGATCTGGAAAAGGATATCTACTGCAGTGAAGTTGATGAGGTTCCTCTTCCTTTGGAACGCATCACATATTCCTATGAGGCATATGGGAGAACAGCAGTGTGTTGGGGAGAAGAGATGAGTAGCTGCCACTGTGGCGGGAACCTAGGAAAAAAATGAAGCATGTGTCTCTTCTCTCCCTCTCTTCCCCCACCCCCATTATCTGTTATGGATCGAAATGGTCTGTACCTCCAATTTGGAAAAGTACAGAGGTTGGCAACCTTAAATATTCAAAAAGCCACAAAGGTCCTAACCAGAAGCCCCCCCCCCCTTCAGTTCTGGAGTCAACCGGAAGGCCTGTTCCCCTACCATAGAGTCTCCTCCTAATGCAATGTCCTTTATTCTACTTTGATCACTTCTATAAGGCTTTGGGCTTGTAGTTATAAACTGATCCATTACTCAGCATTTTCCATGCCTTCCTACGCAACTCAACATATACCTTTAATGTTGGGCTTAACAGAGCTTGATACTCGTCTTCCTGACTGGAAGTACTTGGGGTCCTCTGTCATTTTTCTGGGACCTCTTCGGGCTCATATAGTCTTCTTCTCCTGAAGGAGGGGAAATCCACAGAAGGGGAGCATTTGCTCAAATGCAATCAAATCCTCTCTTCTCAGTCAACACAGCAAAGCAACAACGTGCTAAGGAGAACCCACCTCAGCATACAGTACGTCATGGGAAAATAGCACATAGTTAAGTTTGACTTGGTCTGACAAATATGAAGCGATCCTAACCAAAAGCCCTATCAATTGTTGAGCTGACCAGAAAACCTTCCCTTTGGCATAGAGTCTCCTCCTGGTGTGCCGTGCTTCCCCACCCCCACAACCCCTGCTATCAATATTGTGGTGCCGGCCAGTGACGGGGAGCTGCAGCAGAGGGATGAAAAAGCCACATGTGGCTCCAGAGCCGTGGGTTGTTGACCCCTGTGGTAGTCCGTGACTTAAAGCTACAATTTCTGTTGCTAAACAAAGGGATTAAGTGAGTCCCACCCAATTTTAAAACCTTCTTTTTCCCATGGTTGTTGTGAATCATGTAGTTGTTAAGCAAATCCAGCTTCCCCCATTGTTTTTGCTTGTTGCATCTAGCTGAGAAGATCACAAATGGCAAATACATGATACTGAGATCCACCAACCACTGTGAGAACATGCTGGTTGCCAAGTGCATGAATTTTTATCCCAGAATCAGGGACATGGTACGATGGTCATCAGTGCAAGGAATGGTTGCAAGCCACCTTTTTCAGTGGTGGTGTAACTTTCAACTGTTGCTTAATGAAGTCAAGGACTTGCCTGTATTTTATCAGACATATTTCTTTTCATCTTGTCATATTTCTTGTGGTTTTGTCACTTTGTTTGCCAAATCCAAGTGAGCTCTACAAGAATGGTATGGAATTGTTTAATCAAGCTTTATGTGTGATGTTGAAATGTACAAAGTAAAATTGCTCAATATGTTCCTGCTCCGTATTTATTTATTTTTTTAGGAAAAACTTAACATATTTTTTGGAGTATAAGACACCTTTTTCCCTCAAAAAAGAGGGTGAAAATCTGGGCGTGTCTTATGCACTGAATACAGCATTTTTGGCCTCCCAAAACCCTGCCCCATTTGCAAAAATGGCCATGCAGAGCCTTTAGGAGGCTTTCAGAGTGCTCTTAGGGGCTGGTGAGGGCAGAAATGAGTGAAAAACAGGCTGTTTTTTGCTTGTTTTTGCCCTCCCAGCCCCCAGGAGCACTCTATAAACCTCCTAAAGGCTATGTGTGTCTTTTTTTTTTTTTTTTTTTTACAAAAAACGGGCCAGTTTTCATGAAAAACGGGCCATTTTGGGGAGATCTGCAGAGTGCAAAATCTTTTTTTTAATTTGCCTCTTCAAAATCTTGGTGCGTTTTATACTCCAATACATCTTATACACCAAAAAATATGGTAATTGGTCTTTGGCTTGGACGGGGAAAAGGAGGTAGCATATTAAATCACATTTGGCAATTATATACAGTCCAACTCTTCACTTGAAGACCTTCTTGAGGTGATACCCTTCCAGGGTAGACTTACAGTGATTTAGATGATATTCAGACATAAATATACCTATATCGAGTGTTTTGAAGCATATCTTCACAATCTGTTTTTGTAAATTTATAGGCCAGCCCATAATACTTTCAGATAAATTGAGTTGACATCTGTGAAGTTAATTGGGATGAATGCCATTGTAGGGACAAAAGGAACATCAGCCTAAACTCCTCTATCTGGCACACTTTCTGTGACATATACTGTACATAGAAATAAAAAGTGCCTCAAAGTGCCAATCCAACTATATTGCAGATCTCATGCTGCTATTATTTGCATAAAACAAAGTAGCTTAGTCATGGTATTCCAAAGCCATGTTAAAACCTCTTGTAGCCTTAAGGTTCTGAACAAATTAGATGTTCACACTCCTTCCTTTCTCATACTATCAATTATGTTTATATAAAACAAGTACCAACTTGCTCTTCAGTCATACTTCATTTACAAGAATGGAATTGGGTCTTCTTCAGACGCATTTGAATCTGCATAGGATCTAATACAGTTTATCTCCCCAACCGACAGGATCTGGAGGCTGTCAAAATCCACATGTACTTTATAGTGCACATAGATTTCTTTATGCCCCATTGCTAAAACCTCTGCTTATTCATGCATCCAGTGGGTGGAGATTCTAGAGAGAATAAGACAGAGGGCTGATCAGGCTTGCATTTCTACTTTTTTTTTTTAATTTGCCATTCAAGTCATAAGGCTTTCAAGATATTTGAAGAGCAATTTAAACAAAAAACCAAACAAAAGTTAATGCAGCCAAGAACAGTTTGAAATAAAAGAGTTCAAGTCATCCATACAACTTGCTGTGAACAAAATTATATATAGATATATATGCAATATACGCAATATAATATATAATTTCTGTTCCAATACTTGCCTGGTTTTAAAATTATAAGGATGATGAAAAATCTTGACACTATTGTATTTCAGGAACTTGTCAGGTAATTAGGAGAAGTGGGTTTGATGCTGACATTTTTGCTTTGTGTTGCATTTTTCTCAAGGAAGTGTTTCGGTTGAAAGATAATCTACAGTTCTGTACCTTTAAAAATAGTGTAATACCATGGTTCCCCAAAAATAAGACAGGGTCTTATTTTCTTTTGACCCTCCCCCCCCCCCCCGAAACAAGTGCTTGGCCTTATTTTCGTGGAGGTCTTATTATTATTGAGGTGCAGGAGGCGGCGAGCGTGGTCACCTCATGGCTGCTGCTGTGTTGCAATATTTTTGGTGAGGTGTTAGTTTTGGGGGAGGGATTATTTTAGCGCATGTGCTCAAAAGTCCAAATGGGCTTATTATCCGTGAAGGTCTTATTTTCAGGGAAACAGGGTATTTGTAATGGGGGGTGGATGATGTTTGGGAGTATTATGGGATGGCTATGAGTATTATCTCTAAGTAACTTTGAAACAAGATGGCAAATAAATTTTGTAATAAATTTAAAAAAATAAATTATCTCTGATGCTTAATTAATTTTATTTTTATCTGCATATGTTTCATCTAGGCATAGCAAACATTGCTTTTTACATAATGAATGTCTTGTGCATTGAAGCAAATACATGATGTTTGAGTCTCATTATTCATCTTTGCTTTGATGTGGTGTTTTGGTCTACATGCACATGCCGTAGTCTCTATCTGCCTATTAGTCTTTTCAGATCATCATCGAGGTTCAGAAGAATGCTTTGTACTTAGGCTACCAGTACAAACATTATTTTAAACATTATTAGTTCCCTTCTGAATTAGCCACACCTATCCTGACATCATGTTGTAAAAGCTTTCTCCTTCCCCTTGGCAATTCTTTGTTGAATGAACACACAGCATCCTCTGAAAATGCCCAATCTGTCTATTGTTCAAGCATGGGAATTGCAGAACAAGCTAGCTTTGCTCTTATTACACACAGGAAAGCAACTTTGAAAGTCAAGTCAAGGAGAGCTTGCTAAATTGCTCTCTGTACCTTTGCTTTTCAGAAGAATGGCAAACATAATCTGAAGTGCACTAAGGAATCACATGCAATTTAAATACAAGTAATAACAAACTAACCTTTCTCCAAAAAAAGCATTTTCCCCTCTGTTTGCCACACCCGATTAGCTGACATGCCATCATTTGAAATATGAATAAGATAAGTGATGTACTTACGTAGCTCCTTTTCCTTTGCTGAAGTGGTTTCAATCTAGTTAAAAAACACTACACTTTTGAATTGAATGGAAAGGTGTAAACTATTGAAACAATCTTCTTTGTATTTACTATATCTGTCTTCTCAGTTGTATAGGTGAGGCTCTTAATTTTTCATTCTTTACACAATTTTAAGCTAATCAGCAAATAAAAATACAAATATATGCAATAGCATTCAAGTTTCCTCAGAACTTCAGAGTTGATAAGCACAGGATTTTAAAAAGGTCATCCTGGAAATTATTATAAATAGAATAGAATATAGAATAGAAACCATAAGGATACAAGCAACAAAGTTAAAATCATACAGTCGTAAGTGGGAGGAGATGGGTGATAGGAACGATAGCAATAGCAGCCCTCCTAAGCTGTTTACAAAGCCAGCATATTGACCCCAACAATCTGGGTCCTCATTTTACCCACGTCAGTAGGATGGAAGGCTGAGTCAACCTTATTAATGCTATATAATTTTAGCCAACTCTCACGTCGTCTTGATATTCAATAAATTCCAAATAATATGGATATTATCAAGAACATGTATGTTTTAGATTTTGAATTAAAAGTAAGCACATCTTTACCTACCTGGATGTTTATTAAAAACGTAACTCAAAAGCTTGAGTGCCCTGTATAAACCTAGACTAAGACGAATGCACTATAACTGGAAAAATACTGTATGCCAAAGTAGCTGGTAAAAATCAGTCTCCAAATTTATCAAGGAAATAGGTTTATAGTTTGAATGCATACTAGAATATTTGCCTGATCTGGGAATAACAGTGTTGCTTTATTAAAACTAAATGCAGTGGATTGATTTGAGAAAGCTGCACTATAAACCTCTAATAAAAGAAGAGATAAAAATCTGCTTTATGTTTTATACCGATCATTGACCAAAGTCATTGACCATGAGTCTTCTACATTTTCATAGATTTAACTGTAATGATAATCTTTGAAGCAAGTTCTGAGCATATGGGAAATATGGATTCTTTAAAAAGAATCCATTGCTCCTTCAGTTGATGAGGAATTAATATTATATAATTTAGAATTACATTCAGATGTGTTGAATAATGAATCTGGAATCTGTTCTTCTCCCACTTGTATCTTCAATAAATGGTACAATATTACATTGCATAACTCATTTAATATCCAACTAACTTGCTCCATGTTCCATATCTCATTGCTTTGTGCAAAGTAATCAAAACTCAGTTTAGAAGCCCAAAGAACTTATTAAATTTGCATTTAGCAGAGACCAAAGATCTTTATCAGACCAGGGACAGGTGGGGTGTATAATGCCATCCAATTCTCTCTTAAACCACAATGATTATTTCAGAGAGAGGCTTTGATGAACATCTACTTCAGCAAGCTTTCAGTGAGAGATCAACCTTCTGCATTAGTAGTGCCAACATCAGTCGATCCATCATGACTCATATTTCTCTAAAAGAATTTTTTTGTGATACAAAATTGTCAAAAAGTAGAAAAAGTTGTCTACTAAAACATGGAACCACAGGTGATTTCTTAGCAAATCTTTCCTTTGAAGCTGTTGAAAAACCACTGTAGTTGCTAAATAAACTAACTTTTGCAATCTTGCTGAAGCTGTTTGAAAGAGCCTCATTATAGTGTTCTCATCTCAGCCACACCCAGCCCACCCCCACAGTTGTTCACATGGGGGAAAATACTATAATGAGGCTCTTTCACAATCAGCCATGCTTAGTCAACATTTGACTTGCAGTGCTAGAACATATTAGAAATGTCACCTGGGAAAGATGAAGCTGATATTCATATTTGGGGAAATGATTTTCAAATGTATTTGAAATGCTTGCTTCTCTGGTGCTTTTCTGAAGTGGTGCATATTCAAAGGAACTTAAATAATAGTGCTGAATTAAGACAGAAGGATAAAAAAAATCTCAATTTCATTTTATTTCTCCATATATTTAACAGCTTGATAACAGGGTTTTTGTACCCTAGGGATGGGCAGAGCTGTAGATCTGAAAGAAAAATAAGTACTTCGGAAGACACGTAGGTGCACACATAGCAATTAATAATTCTTTAAAGCAGATTTGCATCTTTCCCTGGGATTGTTTTGCAACTCTGGCATCAGTGCCCTAGTATAAGCCAAAGAACCTTTTTCCCTGTGAATTTGAAGTGTTGTGAAGCCCTGGGTTTTTGGTTTTTTGTTTTGCTTTTTTTTGGTTATGCAATAGATTATGATAGTTGATTAGAGGCTATCAAATCTGGTGACTGCATGGACAAATGCTTATTAACTTGCCTGTGTCTAATAATAACTTGTAGCTCTTCCAAGGACATTCCAGTAATGTATTTAATCTCATCTATCCACTTTATCCATTGTGTCCCTCTCTGTCTATTTCTCACAATCTTACCAATCATAATAGTTTTCTCTTGTTCTCTCATCTCTCCTCATCTCATATGGCCAAAACATGGCCAAAACATGGCCAATCATTGCTTTATGAGAATAGCCAATTTTACTTCATCCAGCGCTAATTGGTTCCTGTAATCGGTGGTAACTGTAATGAAGGTTTTAAAAAATCGTAATTTAAGACGTCTACCTCATTCCTCACCTATATCATTGTTCAGTTTTCATAACTGTTCATTGTCACTGAAAAATCCATGGCTTTTAAGTGTTTTATTGTTGCCATTGAAATGAACTTCCCATTCATGTTTTAGTTCCAGGTTTATAATTGGAATGCCTTCCTTGGATTAATCTCATATTTTTACAGGAACTCAAAAAACAAAAACTATATCTCAGTTTTAGTTTCAAATGTAATTTCATCAAACAATACAGATTAATTCTATCTTTATCATCTTACATCAGTTTCTCATTTTTATTTTTATCTTTTAGATCTTATTTTTGACTAACAAAGAAGCACATCTAAATTTTCTAGTATTTCTGCCACTATACTAGTTAACATCTCTTTCGATTTTGCTATTATGATTTAAATCAATAAAGGAACAGTTTGATTCCTTGTCTCAGTCTTTTGAATTCTCAAACATTTGCTTCCCCAAATTTACCAGGCTTTCCTGAAAATAAGACAGGGTCTTATTTTCTTTTGACCCCCAAAATATAGCCTTGGCCTTATCAGCACGGGAGGGTATTGTTTTGGGGTTGTCAGGTGACTGCTCTCTTGAGAGTGGGCTCTCAAAGAGCCTGGCGTGGGGATGGGAGGATGTGGGCACAGCCTTGGGGGCGAACGTCTGTGTTGTGTTGTCACAGCAGTGCAACAGAGCAGTCATGAAGTGACAACGCTCACAAGCAGCTGCCCAGCAACCCCCCTCTCCAGCTGGGCAGAGCGCCACTCACTGACATAGCACTATCCCTAAGGCGCCAAGCCGTGCGAGCACCTGTCCCCCCTTCCTCTGTGGCTCCTGTGGCTTGGTTATATTTTTTTAAGGGTTATATTTTTGCCCACCTCAAAAATCTGGCATGGCCTTATTTTCAGTCATATTTTTGGGAAAACACATTAGTTCTTGCTATATCTTTTTATTGTATCATCAGATTATCCAGCACAGGCATTGGCAATATTTTTCGTATTCTGGCATAGTCCATATGGTCAGATGTAAACCTCCTCCTCATAGTCTCTTGCTCTTCGTTATCTGGCTCATGTCACCTGAGAATGACTAACCTATGTTTTATTCACAGCAGTGCTGTTTGGATCTAATCTGTTTGGATGGGAATTATGGGAATATGAGTCTAACATAATTGAAAAGCTTTAGTTGAGGGGAGAAAGGCTGTCTTATTAAGAAAGAACGAAAGTGAGTGAATTTCTTGCCTCAAAATATGAGGTTCAAGGAAACCATCTAAATCCAAAATCTATCATTTTGTTTATTTCTGTTCCTTCTTAGGTTTTTTTTAAGGCATATTTTTACTCCTATTCATAGTTTTAAAATTGCTGGTATTAATTTTAATTATTTTTTTTAATTACATTAATTAATTTTACAGATTGGCAGGAATACACAAGAACAATTGTGGCACTTTCAGTACAGGTATTCCTTGACTTATGACTATAATTGGGACCAAAACTTACATTGCTAAGCTATTCAATGATTAAATGAGTCATGCCTGATTTTATGGTCATTTAAATAAATCACCACAGTCTTTAAGTGAATCAGATTTTCCTCATTGAATTTGCTTGTTGGAAGCTCCCTGAGAAGGTGCTAAATAGCAATTATGTGACCCTGGGACAGTGCAACCATCATAAATACAGGCTAATTACCAAGTGCCCAAATTTTGATTTTGTGCCATCATTAAATGAATGGTCATAATTTGAGGACTCCCTGTAGAGGATAGATGATGTGCCAGCTGTGTTGCTAGAATGGGAAGAACAAGAATAAAGCATCATGTGTACATTAGCAGCTATGAACTACATTTATACAATTGCTCCAAAGTTTCTAAGTTCATTTTCAATGGAAGTAGCTACTTTGACAAAATTGACAGTTTGGGAATTGCTTCGCTAGGGTATAATCAATTCCAAACTGCTATTATATTAGCCTACTGAAGGTTACCCATTGTCCTTCTGATGTTATAGTTCTTTGATTATGCTGGAGAAATCTGCACAAACGTATTTCTAAACTAGCAGAAACCTATGCTCCATATGGGCCAACAATTACAGTGTGCATAAATCTGTATACTGTAGTTCTTTTTTGCAAACAAAAGTAGATATGAATGAATGTAGAAACAGTTCAACAGTTGTAGCAACACTACACTCTTTAAGTGAATAGCAACACTTGGCCATTCTTATCAGTAGTCTTTCCAAACAGCTTTCTTTTATTTTGTATAACAATACACAGACAGGTGCAGCTCATAATGAGTCATTTTCACATGGTAAGGAGACCTTTCCATATTGGACCTTGGCCAAGCAGACTTAAGTTTCCTTTTGGCTGTGCCAGTTCTATTCCAGACAATAGGTAGGAAATATACATTTGCTAAGTAATAGTTGAAGGCTGTTGAAAATAGCACAATTTTGCATGGAAGCTGGTTACGTGATAGGTCTGAACACAGAAATGTTGGAATAAACAGCAAAGGTCTTAAAACATAATGAAAAGTGCATTATAAAGCAGTATCTAATTTGAAGAATGAGAGAGCTGAGAAAGCGGGAAAAAATTCAACAAAGGGAGAAGCTCAAGATCTTACTCTTTTCTGGAAGAAACATTGCAAAATATTAATTATTATTAATATTTTGAAATGAAGCCTGTTGAAGCAGTGAATGGATTCTTCCTTTAGTCTGTCTTTTTTGTTGGTATCATACTTTATATATTGCTTTTCCTACATTCTCTTGTATGTTCTTGGTGACCAAGAAGCAGAACAAGCTGAAGTTTTTATAATTGATTATTTCATAGTGGCTGGGATTTTGGACAGTAAGAAGATTTACTTGACTTTTCTTGCACGTAATAGATGTAAACAATTCATTCCAGGATGGAGGGAATAAATTGTTGCTGCTGTTATTATCATATCCCATCTTTATTTTGTACAACTCAAGGTGCATACATGATGCTTTTTGTTCATAAAATATTAGAAAACACCTAACTGAAGTTTTTTGACTTTGGATGTCAAAAACTCTGTTTGACATTGTCTTAAAACCTCTCTATTGTGGCATCCTAATGATGAGTATCCTTTCCTAGTGCTGCCTTTTTCCCTATAAATCTTTATAATAGAAGTGAGAAAGATTTTTTATTTTACTTTTCATTTCTGAGACTGATTATTGTTGCAGTGTCCTGACATTCTTATTTTCTCTAAAATAATGAACAATGTAATTAGCAGTGTAGCTGGATGAAGCATATTTTGGATCTATATAGTTATATAACAGCTTGGAATGGTCCTCTTCCCTCTCTGTTTCTCACTTGAGGAATTCTTAGTTATTTATTGTCCTTGCATGTCATTTTCTTTTTCAGGCACAGTATTATGGGGAGATAGGTATTGGGACTCCACCACAGAAGTTTACTGTCGTCTTTGATACTGGCTCATCAAACCTCTGGGTGCCATCTATTCACTGTGGCATGCTGGATATTGCCTGCTGTAAGTATATGAAAACCTTGGTTGTCTATACACTGTTTCTCAGCCCAGCTACTGAACTTTTGCTGGTATATAGCAATGATGGGTTCCGTATCCCATTGCAACCAGTACGTTGCGCATGGGGCCGGGCGTCCTAGTCAGGCATGCACGCATGAGCACGCCACCACCCTGCGGCATCCAGCTGCTTGGCAGTGGTTGCGCAGGTGCCGCACGCTATGCGTGCGTGCCCAATTGGCCAGATGCATTATAAACAGCTATAGAACGCGGGTGGGCAAAACAAGCCACCGTACCGGTAGGGTAGCCGCTACTCCCATCTACTACCAGTATGGCCGTACCTGGCCGTACCGCTTGGAACCCGCCATTGGTACATAACTAAGAGCCTATCCAGTTTATAAAATTGAGGAAATCCTCAGAAGAAATGAATTTCTTATACAGAAACTGTATAAGAAATTGATTTCTTCTGAAGACTCCCTCAACTGCTTTCTTGGGCCATATCCAACGTATACAGTGGATTTTTATATATCAATCTGGAGTTGTTCTGTTCCTTTCAACTGAACTTTTAAGTGTCCTCCAGTTCTATTTCAGGTTGTTGGTCAACTCAATGGAAGAAATTTGGAGGAGGATATTATAAGGAGGGGGAATTTTAACTTCTGGCAGAATGACATTTAGATAAATCCCATATATATGCTACAACCAGAACTCACTCAACTCACCAACCCTTGAGAGAGAAGTAATTGTAGTCCCAGGCTTCCAAAAACTGCCCAAGGCTAGAAGACACTACTCTTCTGTAGTAGTGATAATATTCTGGAATAATTCTTTATGAAGATCACCCTCCCCTGTATTTTTCTGCTGTATTTTAGGAAGCTGTTGAAGATAGAAATATTTTGGAAGACATTCTCTTAAAAAGCACTATACCATTGTTTCTTTTGTTTGTTATTCTGCCTTTGTTGGAGGTTTATGAAGCCAATATTTTAATGTATTGTGGATGCTCTAGCTGTTGTCATATTGTTTTTATGTACTGCTTTTTACTTCATTTTCTAGAGCTTCCATAGCTTTTTAGCTATGTGTGATGCCTGATTTGATTATTCTGTTTTGTTTTTCTCTCAATACTGACAGTTGTGATAAGTATCTTTTTGTTACTCTGCCTCTCTTAAATTCACTGAAGTGTGTTTCCTAATTCCTGAAATAAATAGACCACTTTCTGTTTGTGATGAACTTCTGAAGCAAATCCATACCCCACTAGAGATCATAATGAACTCATCTTCCAAACTGTTCTGTGCAGCTTCTTCCATCCCCCAACTCTGTTGGATTAAAAAGATGAGAGTTACAACACACAAAATGAAGCCAATGCACCCTTCCAAATTAACTAGATGATTTAAAATTTAGGTTAAAGAGAGATTATCTTTCATATTTGTAGTTTCAGACTTAAGCATTCTCTTTTGAAATTACTAAACTTGATGAAACTGTAATACAACTCTACTTCCATTGTACTGGACTAAAGATAGCTAACAATTGTTTGAAGGAAAAGGTTCAATTTGTGATAAGAATAATTAAATAATTCTGATCAGAGTTGAATAGGGCTGAAAAAAGTGAACAACATGGGAAATAAACTTTCAAATTATCTCCAATTCTCTTTAAAAAGTACAAGTCCTGTATTCATATTCTACTTTCTCAAATTTGGAGATTCTTGAAAAAATATATGCCAGGTTAGCCAATTCTCACATACTTTTTTCAAGCCTAATTTAACAACCAAAATGGGATTTTTCCATTTAATTTCTGAATTCTTAGGAAAGCTTTAAAAAACTCACTTTTGTTAATTATTCCAAATAAAAAGCTGCATTCTGGTAGTTATTTGCCCTACTCAAAAAAAAAATCCTTAATTCAAGTGGACACTTGTCAGCAGAGGATATTTATCAGCAGATGGCACTTGAAAAGGACAGAGCTACTTCAGGTTTAAACTTATAAATGTTGAATCTCATAAGGAGTGTAAAAGACTCTAAAAGCCACTTTTCCTCTGTGGTTTCTTAGTTCAATTTGATTGATTTTCTTTATGAGGGCATGAATAAAGCAGTACATGAATTGAGTAAAGTATATGGCTTTGGTCCATATTTTTAAGGCAAATAATACTTGTTCTAGTTATTTTCCTCTGCTTAAGATGTTGCAGAACAGGTATAACAATGCAGATTAATAACAAGTATAGAATATTTTAAAATTATATAATTTTAAGTGTTTCTTAGTTTCCTGCAGCTGAAATAAAGCATTTTGTATACCTTTCTCCAATGTTTTAAACCAAAGTTCAATCCTTTAGATTAAGTTCTGAAAAGTAGATAAAATAAGCCATAGAGATATCTGTCTATTGGGGGAGGGGGTTATGATGACATTAGCGAAAAAAATATTCATGTCTTATCTCTGCTTTTTTTCACCACAAGATTGAATTAGAATTCAGAATTATAGATAGAATTCACAAAGTACATTCTCCTTATCAGATCTTAAATGTGGTGAGCCAAAATACATCTCTTTCCCTTTGTTTATATCCATCCCATCTGTCTGTTGCAACGTGGAAAGCAAATTAAAAATGCTATGAGCACTAAGTACAGGTAGTCCTCGCTTAATGACAGTAATTGGAACTGGAAGTTCTGTCGCTGAGCAATGTGGGCATAAAGCATGATGACACATAACCATGCTACCTAGCAACAGCACTTCCAGCACTTCAGGTTGCCATCGTTAGGTGAATCCAACGACAGTGCTAAGTGCAGTAACATGTGGCTGCTATTTGTAACCTTTTGCCAGCTTCCCCATTTACTTTGCTTATTAAAAACTGACAGTGAAGGTTGCAAATGGTGATGACATGACTGCAGTATGCTACGACGTTATAATTGTGTGTTGGATGCCAAACAACTGAGTGCAATTATGGGACTGCAGATGATACTACAATAGCCACTAGAAGCAATGGCCATAAGTACCGCTCGTGCAGCGCCCTTGTAACTTTGAATTGTTGCTGAACTTGTGGTCATTAAATGAGGACTATCTGTGCTATTAATTTGGCTACTGTCTTGCCTTCCACATCTATAGTTGAGTATCCATGATTTTTATTTAGAGCATACAGTCAATTAACTTGCGTACATTAGTTTCATGCATGTGTTCATCTTACAGTCCTTATGTTCTTTCTGCAGTGATACATCATAAGTATGATTCTTCAAAGTCTAGCACATACGTAAAAAATGGTACAGATTTTGCCATCCATTATGGTACTGGAAGCCTTTCAGGATATCTCAGCCAAGATACTGTGACGGTTAGTACAATGACAGCATTTCATTATTTAAGTCATAAAAGGTTCCATTTCTTTAACCAAAATACTGTATTAGCTTTACTTCATTGCGGTTCTGAGAAATATTTGAAAGAGTGTATAGATATCACATGATTGTATCTTCTCATTTTAAAAGGCAAATGTTTACTGAACTTCTTACTTATTCAGACAAAAGAAACCATCCCAAACAAACAAATATAAGAGACTATTCAGGCCTTTTTGAATAGAAGTTTTTCCATTTTGTCATTTCATTAAAAAATGAGCTCAAGCTTCTTTTCTTGGTTTTGTTTTTCTTTAAACACTGCCACTGCACTTTTAGTCATCTATAACAGAAAAGCAAATAAAGTGATGAGGACTTGTGATGGGGAAACATTGAATTAAAAGAACTCTTTTCAAGTAAAAACACATTTCAAGGAAATGTGCAGCTCTCCCATGCAAAACATGGATCATTTATCTCGCAGCCATAGTAATATGAATCCAAGCTATTGCCTGACTCATAATTTTATTATCTATACATCCTGATATTTCTTCACTTTTAATAGTCTAATATGGGGTCGTCTTTTTTACCTTCCTTTGGAAAAAAAATAGGAGTTTTCACTCAAAAAATTAAAAGTCCCAATTCTAAGAATTAAAAAATGGATATGTCTTTAGATATGTCCTCCCCCTACTAACTATTTATTTAATGGATTAAATAATTAGCTTCTTCTATCCTGTACATTTCCTTGCTTGTGCTGTTTCCTAATCCAGGTGATATTCATGGGTTTTTTTCCTGCATAATCTTCCTTTATCTTTATTGGATTTTAGTTTTGTCAAAATGTGAAGCTCTCTCTTCATCCATAATCAATAACCTTTTTAGCAAGTTACTTAGTTGTTTGATTCCTTGGGGGGGGGATTGCTTATTTAAATCTTTTTAAGTCTCTAACGAAGTAATATGAGTTTATACAGTTGATGAATAATATGCAGATTCTAGATTTGGCTGAACTACAGTTCCCAACAATAGATTTCGCAGCATAGTCACCCAGTTCATTTGAAGGAAGTGGCTAAGTTAGAATGATACTATCATCCTACATAGAGTGCAAAGCACTAAGCAATCCATTTAGGAATTTCTAGATATTTGTGTTTTGATTGCTCTATAGCATACAGTGTTCGTTGAGGTGTATCAACTGAATATTGCCATTTCCAGATGTGATTTAAGTGTGTATTTTGACTTCTTCCTTCCTGTTGCTTTTCCTATTAGATTGGCGACCTGTGTGTCAAGGACCAGTTGTTTGGTGAAGCCACCAAGGAGCCTGGCATCACTTTTATTGCTGCGAAGTTTGATGGCATTCTTGGCATGGGATACCCCAAGATTTCTGTGGATAAAGTAGCACCTTTCTTTGATAATGTAATAAAACAGGAATTATTGGAAAAGAACATATTTTCCTTTTATCTAAACAGGTGAGTCTCAATCTTTTCTAATTTTATGTCCACCCTTGCTATATATCCAGTTTTTACAGCATAAGCTGGAGACCCATCCATTTTCAAAGCAATTGCCTCATTGTTTATTAGATTAGATTTATTAGATTTTGTCAATAGATATGAATCAAGATATACATAGGAGACCATGCCCATTTTATGTACAGTTTTAAACAACATGGTCTTTCTACAAAGATGCAGATTTGGAACTTTTTGAAGGCTCTTGAACTATCAGAGCACACTCCCAATTATATAAATAATAAATGCCCAAACAGATAACTCTTGTCTTTGAAGCAGGTTCTTCTGAATTCAGTTTGGACTTACGAGTGAGAGTTGTTAGGATTTCAAAGTTGTTGAAAGAGCCGAGGTGGCGCAGTGGTTAAATGCAGCACTGCAGGCTACTTCAGCTGACTGCAGTTCTGCAGTTCGGCTGTTCAAATCTCACCAGCTCAAGGTTGACTCAGCCTTCCATCCTTCCGAGGTGGGTAAAATGAGGACCCGGATTGGGGGCAATATGCTGACTCTGTAAACCGCTTAGAGAGGGCTGAAAGCCCTATGAAGCAGTATATAAGTCTAACTGCTATTGTTATTGCTATCCTTGAAGGAACATTCAAGTTATATTTAATTATGTTGCTTTGCTAAGATCCTGTGAAAGTATGTCAGATCCTACACAATCTGTAAACCTTTTGGTCTGCTTGTGTTCTTTATTCTTCATTGTTTCTGTAAATTCAGTATAGTGGCTCAGAGGCTACCCCCTTGTTTGTACTGATTTTTCTTTCTTTCTGCACTTGTGTATTGTCTCTTCAAGGGATCCAAAAGGCCAAACTGGAGGGGAATTGCTTTTTGGAGGAACAGATTCCCAGTATTATTCTGGAGACTTCAATTGGGTGAACGTAACTCGTAAAGCTTATTGGCAAGTCCATATGGATAAGTAAGTTTGCTTTGCTTTGAATATCCTGTATACCTAGTTTTATTTATTTATTTATTTATTTATTTATTTATTTATTTATTTATTTATTTATTTATTTATTTATTTATTTATTTATTTATTTATTTATTTATTTATTTACAATATTTATAGAGCCACCCATGTTATAACCAATTCTGGGGATCTCCTAATTAAACAATGTCTGTAGCTCACTAGCTTATGGTTTTAGATAAGTCTAAACCATTCTATACCAGAATGTTGCCTTATGGCATATAACATTTAGAAACATAGATGGCAATGACTAAAAAGGGTGGTTCTTTTTAGACTTAACTTGCTGCAGAAAGAGAATTGGGGTGGAAAGGAGGAAGAATGGTTTTAAATGTCTCATCCTCCTGAAAGGTATCTTCACTGTGGTATAATAGTGTAACTTCCACAGACTTCAGTTTGTTGCTGCATATTATGCTTGTTACGTACAGGGAAGAATATGTGTTAAATTTGTTTCTGTCATCCTGTTTCTTATTCCTACCCACATCCCTATACTATTAGAAACAAGAAATGAGAAATATTTTGATCTCTTAGTGTATTGATTGATGGCTGCTTTGTCTGAAAGCCAAGTTTCTAGGAATTCCCTAGTGGTTTTGGATTTGGTTGGGAAAGAGTGGTGATTTTTCAGGACCTGCAACTAAGTTCTGAGATGAAACTTAACACTGGTGCTCAAGTCTCAAAGCAGAGATTTTAATGCATTGTCTAGAAGCGCTCCCACACAGAAACCAAAAGTATGGATCTAGTATATAGATAACATCATCATAGTTAAAAAGGTGCATGAGACAATCAATAATATCTTTAAAGAAATAAAGTTCACAGGGGAAAAAGAAAATAACTCCCCTTCCTGGGTATCCTCATCGGGAGAGAAAACAGTAACAAACTAATGCAATTCTATCCCAAAACAACCCACATTAACCAAGAGCTCCATTACCAAAATTAAGAGTCCAATTTCCCACAAGAGTTGCTGTGTGAGAACATTATTCCGATGGACACAAACACACTGCAACAACTTGGAACATCAGAAAAAAGACTGCCTATATAATACCTTCCAACAGAATGGTTACCCACAGAACTTTTATCGAAAAGTGCCTTACCATTCCTATAGCACAACTAGGATATGCTGTGAAAATGATTATACCATACATGAAAAACATCTTACAAACAGCTAACATAACTATTACAACCATGGTACATCTCTTAGCACCCAAACCAATTAAAGCCTTCCTAAACATTTTAAGCAGGCCAAAAGACCCAAGTGGGCCCAAGAACAACAACAAAAAAGTCATTTACAACATACAGTGTAAGTACTATAACAACTATGTATGACAGGCAGACAGAACATTAGCAGCGTGCATCCATGAACACCAACTAGCAGTCAGAAGACACAATGAAAACTCATTTATTTCACAACATATAGAAAGACTCAAACACAATCTCAACTGGAAAACTTTTAGCATCTTAGACCAAGCCAAATGCAAAAATACTAGGGTATTCCTAGAAGCCTGGCATTCAGACAAATCGGCCATCAATAGATACATAGAGTTAAACCATATTTACACACCATTCAAAAGATAATAAAAAACAAAACAAAAATTCCAGAACACATCCTCTCCAGCAACCAACACCTAGATAAGCAGGGATTAACAGCAGACAGTCAAACAGAAACCAAAAACTGTATCAAAGATCCTCCAAAAAGAAAACACCCACCAACACTGGTAGGAGTGGTATATAAACAGGGAGCAAACTAAACACCTACTCACAATAATGTTGTCACATAATTGGATAACGAAACATCTACAAACAAACAATCTCAGAGCACCGAAGACTCCATGGTTTAACTGTGAGTTACATATGTTGGAACATGTGTAAAAGCTTGTTTCATATAACTCTAATAAATTTCCAGTAGTAATTGTATTCAATGTAACTGTGCAAGGATTTGATTTTATGTTCCTGGGTTCTTAAGAAGAAGAAAAAAAACTGAGATCTATCTTTCCTTCCAGGGTTGATGTTGCCAATGGCCTTACTGTGTGCCCAGATGGCTGTGAAGCTATAGTAGACACAGGAACATCACTTATTACAGGTCCAACTAAGGAAATTAAAGAGTTGCAGAAAGCCATTGGAGCCAAGCCAATCATTAAAGGACAGGTAAATTCAGACAGGAATTGGGGTATTGTGGTACTGCAGATGTTGGACTTACTAATTTGTGTGTTTGCTTATTTATTTGGCTCTAAGTCTGAACTTGATGCTAAGCATTCATCTTCAATTAATGAAATGTTGTTATTTATACATTGGCTTAAATTTAGGTCAGGTTCAGATACATCTACTTCGTGTTGACGCCATGAAAAGATAGCTTTCTTTCTAGTTCAAAGTTCTACTATCTTGAATAATTTATTTGAGATTTTTGTAATTTGCCTCCCATGCCAAAATATGGAGTCCTAGCCATAATAAATTTTCCTCCATGTTACTAATGTTTAATAAAAAAAACTAGAACTAGTGCAATTCTTCAGGTCAGAATGTAATAGCTGCTCAATTTCTGTTCTGCATATAATATTAGAAGACACATAATTCCTTATTTTCTGGATAAAAAGGCTTCTTTGCTGAGGTGTTAATTAACCTTCAAGTAGAAATAATAAATACTGAATAAAAATCTTTGAATTTAGTGAAATCTTCAACCGTCAGTCCCTCATAATGACAACAAAAAAGCCAGATTTCGTTTTAGGAATTAAAAAAAACAAACAAAATAAAACTACTAGTATAACCTTACACACAAATTGTAAGACACATTTGAATATTGAAAATAGTTGTGATCTACCCTCCATGAAATGGTTCACGGAGATTTAAAAATGGAGAAAAAGGCATTCAAAATAAATCAACTCACGTTACAGGAAGCAATGAAATGAATGATAGTAGTCCTTTGGAACCACATTTTTTTTAAACCAGAATTTGATTTCTAATGTCTTTAATTTGAGTGGGTGAGTTGGTCTCCTCAATGGCTAAGTTATCTATTCTGAGTCTGATATGTTGTCCCTCAAGATGTCTTCCAGCTGGGAAGGCATGATATCTTCCCATACTTTAATAGTATATGAGTGCTCTAATTCCCCCCCCCCCCCCCAAAAAAACCTTTCAGGCACCAGGGACCGATTTAATGGAGGGTGGTTTTTCCACAGGTCAGGCAGGCATGGTTTCATCCACTCCTGGATCCTGCATGTGCACAGATAGGGTTTTGCTCATGTGTGCAGCCCAGTTCCTGGTAGGCCACGGACTGGTGTCAGTCCACAGCCTGGGAGTTCGGGACCCCTGCTCTAAGCCTTTCTCTGTATTGCAGAGAACCCAGAATAGCTTTTCTCTGCTATTCTGCAGAGCAACCCAGAATAGCTTTTCTCTGCTAGAAAAGCTATTCTGGGTTGGCCCTTACTGTTCAATCCATCCCATAGTTGCTACCAAGTAACAGCAGAGATGATCCCCTTGGGTGAAAGGTTGCATTTCTCAAACTTCCTTTCTCAGAAGCTTCTTTGGGACTCCTTTCTTGCTGTGGTTGCTGCTTGGCAACTATTGCAGTTGTCACTTATTTTATGGAGAAAGGCGTTATGTCCCTTTTAACTCTGGCACATGAGGGAGGGAGGATCTCCATTGCTTATGCGAGAACCCTGAGGAAAAATAATAAAAAAAGAATATATTCTGTAATGCCGCCTTCTCAGCCTCTAGTGTGATTCATCTGATTGGGGAAATCAGTTTTCCCTTCTTTGGAGATCAATCTTACATGCAGTAGATAAAAATTATTTAAAAAAAGAAAAAAGGAGGAATTAAAAGTTCTTTTGTTCATTTAAGTAATCACAGGTTTTAAAGCCTTTAATGGCAAAGAAGATGAAAATACTGAGTTGTCCAAAAACCGCATCTGAAAAAGACCTGCCACAGAAAAAGTATAAATAACAATATAAGATTCTTGGCAGATACAAGATGATAGATCTCTTCATAGAGAAGATATTGTGTGTTGAGTTAAGAGGTGCCAAGCTGCATAAAACACATAATTTACTTGAGTAACTATAGAGAACATAAATATCAGGGACAGTATATGACAGAGACAATAGAGTTAACCATGCAGTAAAATAAAGCATAAACTCTTAATTTAGATTTCTAACTAATCTGGCTCGTTTGCTTCTTTGAAACAAATGGATTTACTGAAGCAAAGATTTATCTTTGCTTCCTCTGGATTTCACAGATTCTTGAAGCATTACAACCTTTAATCAAAGGCTCAGGAACAATATTACTTTAGATCCTTTCTTGTTCATATCCAATTTTTCAGTGGATGTTAGAAAACAAATCATCTCTCTTCAGAAGGGAAGGAATTAGAGGGGACTACTTTGTCTATGTACTAATCTCTATGCCATAATCAGAAATATTCTGCTTGAGACAGATTGATTCCCCCTTTGGGAAGTACACTATATTGCCAAAAGTATTCGCTCACCCATCCAAATAATCAGAATCAGGTGTTCCAATCACTTCCATGGCCACAGCAATGTTCTCTCTAAGCTGCATGCCTGCGCGGCTGCGCAGGTAACAAGAAAACACTGCGCACAAGTTTCAAACTGCAGCGCAGTGTTTCTTAATGTCTTTAAATGTGACTGAAAATATCTCCCCTCCCTCC